>NC_085013.1:6312467-6314967 GCF_963854185.1 Sardina pilchardus
GTAGAGATGGCATCCGCCTCCAGCTGTGTGTTCATAGCATTGTTGTCAAGGAGATGGAGGCTGGCTGACTTCAATGCCCACTCACTCTCTCCCACGCTTCATGGTGTTGTGTGGTATGCTGGCATTCCGAACTATATCCACAGTCAGCTGTTGTGAAAGATTATTAAACCTGTTAAAACATATTTTTGCAAATATATGCAAGGTGACTTGACTGCATGCATTTCCACATACCTGTCTACTGTATATTACTAGGATTGCAACACACGCACACACACACGCACACACTCGCATGCACACACACACACACACACACACACACACACACACACACACACACACACACACACACACTATAGTTTTGTGGCATGTGAATGTTTTGTGAATCTAAAGTGAGCATATGAAACTGATCTTTCAATCTGTTTTTTTTTTTTTGCAGGGAGCTCTTGCCCTCTTGTTGTTGGAAACTCCCATATTTCCCAAACCTCACCCGCTGAGCAACTATCATTACTCAGGTACTGACATCCAAATATTTGGTGCATAAGAGTCTGACTCTGGAGAGATAGATACCCGTAATTTCCCGACTATTAGCTGCGGCTTATACATTGATTTTGCAAAATTTCTTCAGCTATGAGGTTAATACAGGGGGGCAGTTAATATGGTGTTGATATGGTTTTGTTTCTTTTAACTTGCATAAAACACTGTCCTGCGGCTTATACACAATGCGGCTTATATGGGGGACATGACTGTACTTTAGTAGGGTGTACTCACACTGGACAGGGTTCACTTGTACCATGCTGCAGGAGTACGCTTCTCCTCCGCTCTTGGTCTGCACTCACACTGCATACTCTCCACTAAGTGTACCCAGGCACGGTTGAGCTGCTGTGCTCTAGAATGGTTGCATAGGGGCGATCGTAAGCCCAGCCGTACCGTGCCCAAGTCCACCTCCTCAACCGTACAATCACATGGGTACAATGAACCTGACTTCGGGGGTCAAACGTACTCGGGTATGGTACAGATGGCATAATGTGAGTATGCCCTTAATCTCAAGGGAAATGTAGGCCTTTAGCATACAATACATGCAGTAGTAATCTACAAAAGTTGAACAATTATGTACAGTATTATTGTGATATTCAATGCACCAGAGTATGGTACAGATGGCATAGTGTGAGTATGCCCTTAATCTCAAGGGAAATTTAGACATCTAGTATGCAATACATGCAATACATTCAATGTATTCTACAAAAGTTGAAAAATTGGATACAGTATTATTGTGATATTTAATGCACCAGAGTCGACCAAAAGAGCGGTTACAATGACCGAGCATATGCCCTTGAAGACAGTGCAGTGATGATATGCTTTGATTCTGTATGTTTGTTTGAGTGTCTGTTGTGGCCTGCATGCGAGTCAGCCCTGTGTTTACGGACATAATTACAGTATGTACTGTATGTGCGTCATCATCATCATCAGTCAGTCAGACCTCAATGTTGTGTCTGATCTGTAGGATCCGACAACTGGACGACGACGGAGAAGCGCTTATTTAACAAAGGCATCTCGGCCTACAAGAAGGACTTCTTCATGGTCCAGAAACTGGTATGTGCTCCTCCCAGCCCACTCACAACTCTAACATCTTGGAAAGTTTGTCTTGGTCGAGAAAAAACCCATGAACAGATGACTGACCCTGTGCTCTCTCTCTCTCTCTCTCTCTCTCTCTCTCTCTCTCTCTGTCTGTGTGTGTGTGTACACAGGTGAGCTCAAAGACAGTTAGTCAGTGTGTTGAGTTTTACTACACGTACAAGAAACAGGTGAAGATTGGTCGGAACGGAGCTCTCATCTACGGAGACGTTGAGCCACCAGAGATAAAACCAACAGAGGAGGAGGTGGACTTCAAGGTATGGAAAATGAAAGTGTGTGTGTGTGGGTGTGTGTGACTGTGTGTGTGTGTTTTGTATGCTTGTGCATTATGCATGTTTAGGTGACTTTGTCCCAATAAAAACTGCATTCATAACTGTCTATTTACTGTTTTATTTTTGTGTCTTTCCATCGACTCAAGCAGAGCTCTCAGAGGTTGGAGCCTGTCAAGCAGGAGGACGACGGCAGGAAGTGGGAGAGGTCAGCTGACAGGAAGAGAGAGAGCAGTCCCGGAAGAGTGACACAGTCCTCCGTCACCACTGAACACGTACGTGTGAGAGAGGGGACGGGGAGCAGAGGAGATGCTTGCTCTTCGCCAGAAGAGGAAGCTGCTCCTTTTTTTTTTTTAAGGGCTTTAGTTGCCCAATTCAATGAGCTGCAGAGATGCCTCCTCTTAACTGTATTTAGTTTTGAGACGCATCAGTAATGACGACGTTGAACTCTAGTGCCGTCTTGTGGCTTGTAGTGGATGTGCACATGTGTTTTTTAGCTAGTGGGCTTAGACCTTGCTGGCCTGGGGTCAGGTGATTGGGCACAAGTTGTGCAATGTAGAGTTCTGTTGCTCCCGACACTTTCATAAGAGCTGTTGAGC
>NC_085013.1:6319967-6400875 GCF_963854185.1 Sardina pilchardus
ACTCAGTGTTTTTGTTATAATTTTATTGTGGTTTTGATAGTTTCGATTTTTTTCATAAAAAAGACTTTGTGGGCATTGTGTTGAAATTACCTGCACAGCTGAACTTTCTTTTACTCTTTTTGTTTGGTTACTCCATATCCCAGCTCCCTCTCTTATGCAACCAGCCAAGGCAATCAAAGTGTTTGTGAAGACAGGTTTATGATATATTATGTGTAAATGACCCTCATTGCTATTTTCATAAAGGCCTTGTACACTAATGGTGAAAGTGGGAATGAATCCCAGATGCTTTTTACTACAGAGTTAATATTTGTTTTCATTTGATTTTTTATCACTTGTGATTTTGTATAATAAAATAAGCAGGGCATAAAGCGCCCTGCGGAATGAATGCGGACTCGGAATGATGGCAATCTTTTCTTCAGCGACTCCTGGATGAGACACATATAATGTGCTATGGTTAATTGTGTTATGCAACTATTTTGATCCATGAAGATACCAACCTACCAAAGTGTCTAAGCTGTGGTAGATTGTCTTTTATAAATATATGTGGTAGGTTGTTTTTATAAATCAGTTTTAGTAGTATCACTGCAGCTGTGGCAAAGTTTCAGTGGTTTTATATTTGGTGGTCGGCAGGTTAAGTGCATACAGGGTATTTTTGGGAATCAGCTGCAGAATATGGTGCTTAGTCTTATCAATACCATCATGAAATTCCAAAGAAAGGGCAAGGCTTTGAATAGGTGCCTGACAGCTCTCTGGTAGAAGATTTCCTGACTGACTGACTTTAAAGGGACATTATGCTGTTCTTCCACAAGGAGACAGCATTGAGTCTAGAGGTTTCACTGGGAAGAGTGTCTGTGTGCTTCCCAATCGTTGGAGCCAGGAACGCAGAGGTCCACACTCTGGATTTATAATCATCATCATCATCATCATCTATGTTTCCTTTCTCCGTTTGTGTCCGCACTGTCTTGCTATGGGGGAACGGCTACCACAGCACATCTCCCACCTTCTGATACGAACCACATGAAAGAGTCATCGCCAATGTAGACACATTCTTTTGACGTCTCTTTCTCTAGGGCCTGCCATGCTCTTTGTAGAGTACTCTTCACTGACTTTAGAAAAAAAAAACATGGAAACAGATTGACAGGGCTTTTTAAGGTCATATGGTAATGTTGAATGTTTGCCATGGCATCTAAAGAATTTAGCCCTTAGCCTTCAGATGCTAGGAAGTTATTCAAAGCTGTTATGATATAAGTTTAGTTGCTATATTAAAAATGCACCACACCATTAATCATATTTTGAACTCCTTGGGGGAGTTCACAGCAAGAACCATCATGTTATTCTACTTCCATGTTCTCGACTTCTCATGTTCTCAAGTTTGTTCTTGAAGAATGCAAGAGAGCCTGCTGAACGTATTTTGAAGATGGAGTTTATCTGGATACTGGCCCGTTGCTCAGGCGATGTGTGATCACTGATGAGGTGTGAAGATCTGCAGGTGTGGTATGAAGACGTGGCGCTGGCAAAGAGTGGTGTTGCGTCTCCTCGTTGAGACAGCTTGGTTTTTATCCCTGTGTGTGTGTGTGTGTGTGTGTGTGAGTTGTGTGTTAAGACTCGTCTGCACAGGCATGCTTTGGCTGGTATCATCAACAACCTCTCCCTCACACGTTGCCTGACACAAACATACTTGTGAAATAAACGACTTCAAGTACGTTTTGTGACATTTGAGTGTGTTTTGATTTAGGGATCTCTGGAGGAGAGAAGCCATTCAGAGCCAGTAGAGCGTGTCAAACCAAGTCATCCTAGTTCAGCCATAAAGTCAGTTTCTGTGACTGTAACTATAAAACATTTTGAACAAACTGTCCAAGGAAGCCTGCATAAAAATAGACCTTCCTCTTTTTCCCTTCTTTCAATGAGTCTGCTAGGTCTTTTCCTGTCATAGTTTGCAGCTGTCTCTGGTCTGAGAGATTTGAGTGTGAACAAAGCCCTATGTTCAATGAGCCAAGTCAACTGTAGTGTGTGTGTGTGTGTGTGTGTGTGTGTGTGTGTGTGTGTGCGTGCGTGCAATGCATGTGTGTGTCTGAGAGAGAAAGAGTGAGAGAGTGACAAGAGCGGGGTGAAATCTCTGTTGGGTCTTGTTGACGTCTGTAACCATGGCAACGGCTGCCCCTGTGACATCAATAGGGATCCTGTGCCAGTTCTTTCTCCATGGCGGCTCTTGCGGTTTCTGCCGGGGCGGGAACAGGGAGTGGCCGCACCAGGCAGGAAGGATATGGTTATTTAGACACAGCCAAGACCTTACACAGCCATACCCATATGGCGCATCCAAGGCCAGTGGCAAAGTACACTAGGCCCTAGAGCTGTTGCATATGTGAGAGTGAAGACAAGTTACAGTAGTAAGGGTGTGGAGAGTCTTACTGGGGACTGCACAATCATTTACAACAGCCAGTGCCTTTTTCAAAATGCATGTGATGACATGGTTGCATCAGGCAGCAGGGTGTATGACTTTTGCTATCTTAAAAGGGACTTGCTTAATTGAATTGCACTGTGACGGGTTAACCCAAGGTTAAGCTACTTATCCATGAAGAGACCTTTTGTGTGTCTCATAATGTTATTTGAAGAGAGGTGTAAAGTCTGTAATGAAATTGGTTTCTTTTAGCATAATTGAATTGCAGATTTGGGACAGTTGCCAGAGTTTGAAGTTGATTTGTTTGTAAACCACGTGGATTGGGATATTTTAGCATTTTAATGTGTATTTTAAAATAGCTAATGATTCAAGAAGAGAAGAATTAGACAATAAAGGTGTCAGGTGTTGAAGGCCATGACAACAAAAACCAAAGAGGAGACAAAAGGGTACATCCAAATTACAAACCAGATGTTTATTTAAAAACAAAAACAAAAAAAAGTCAAAAGGAATAACCAACAAAGAAACCCCTCAGAACATTAGTTGTGTGATATCATACCACAATAAAATCCAAATGTTAACAATAATATACACTCGTATTTCCAAAATGGAATGGATTATTTCCGAACATTGCTTTATTAATCATGGTTTCATTTTGCTGTTGTTTCTTCATCTTTGGAAACTGTTGGCTCATCGGGGCTGATGAACTACAAGCACAGAAAGACAACACATTACTTTTCATTGCACTCTTGTCACAATGCTCAGCTAAATATCAATGTTTATCAACAAGACTCCAAGTAGGTTAAAGTTATATAAGGTGTGTCCACAAGGTACAACTAACAGCAACAATAACAACCACACCCTGCCCTTTGGTCTGAGTTGTAGTCTTGAGATGAAGTTTGACCTCATAAAACACCATCCTACCTGAGTCAAGGTTTATTTGAATGTGTGGCTCTCAGTTCCACCACGCCCAAATCCTGAGGAAAAAAAGGAGGGGGAAAAAGGTGAGATATGAGAAGCTGACACACTACAGCACATACACACTGCACCTCCGGCGCCTTATCAGGAAGAGGGAGGACCCCGGGCAAGGGAGCTCCCCGTCCCGGTCCCCTCGTTCTGACACAGATACAGCATTGATGTACACAAAACTGTTACCATGACTACAATCACTGTCAGACGACCACAGCGTAGTATCGTACCCTTGACCCATCATAAAGACCTTTTTAACGCAGAGGCTTTGGAGGAATTCTGTGCCATTGATGTGTTCACTTTGTTAGCATGTGTGTGATACTTTGAATTTCCCAGAAGAAAGGGGGCGAAATCAGCCATACGCATGAACAGCAGCCAGAAACAGCTACTCATTCTCTTCTGAGTAAAACAGAGAGAGTTTCACAATAAATAAAGTCTGGCATGTGAAGAGGCTTGAGACATTGATACAGTTAGAGATGCAGCTCACCTTTAGGTCCGAATAGTGCAGCATAACAGGGTTTATTGCAGTAGGGCTTCCCTTCATGCTGTGGAAACAAAGGGACAGGAGACAATGGAGTCAGCAATGGACTCTAAAATGTGTGTGTGTTTGTGTGTGTGTGTGTGTGTGTGTGTGTGTGTGAGAGAGAGTTTAAAGACTTTGATGTTGCAAAACAAAGGCTTATGCTAATTATGAAGGTAAATGGGTGTGGGTTCATTTGAGTGTGAGAGTATGTCTGTGTCTGTGTCTGTGTCTGTGTCTGTGTCTGTGTCTGTGTCTGTGTCTGTGTCTGTGTCTACTGTATGTGTATGTGTCTATGTCTGTGTGTGTACTACCAACCTCTGCGTGTGAGCCTGCAGAAAGGGTCTTGTTGCACTTCTCACACTTCAGACAGGGCCTGTGCCAGTCCTTCCCAAGCGATGTCACCCTCTCAGCTGTAAACACACAGACACACACACACACACACACACACACATACAAACACGTCAGTTTTTTTTGCAGCAACAGTTTCCACAGCACATCCTCCCTGTGTTGCAATCAGTTTGCCTCGCCTCTCTCACAGGGTCACTGAAAGCAAAACTATTACAAGCCCCTCTGATCCCAGAACAGCCTCCATGATGCATCTGGGACTTGGCCCAGGGAGTCCCAACACTCATGGGCCTGCTTCTCCCTATTAGCCCTGTCCCTCCCTGTTACTTAGCACTGGGACAAGCCCAGGGAACATGACGCACAGGCTGTTTGCCGGCTAAACGGACAATCGCCACAGGAATGCAGACGACCTCTCCCTCCTTCCTCCTACTCTCCCTTTTCTTTCTCGCCCTTGTTGGATTAAGGGGGGAAAAAAACGGATAAAGACCGTCTTTATCTGATGGGTCGAGCTGGAGGAGGACGGACGGACGGCCTTTTTTTTGCGCAAGCGGTGCATGCAGCGCTTGTAAAAACGGAGAGTCATGATACGGTCATGAGCTTCAGGCTTTCATTTATTTATTTATTTATTTTTACAACCTCGGAGACGCCGAATCACATGCTCGCGTGGACGTCTACTTTTGGGATGCGAGGATGAAAGGAGTTTCTTGGCCGAGCGTCCGCATCTCGCCGATGCCAGAGGCCAGACACTTATGAACCCCAGCAGAACAGTGCACTAAAACGGCCCTGCAATGAGCGTACAGAGAGACCGTTTTTCGGGGTGGTTTCTTAACGGACAGTGAAGTTTTACATGGCCTCGGTGCTTAGTTTAACGACCCTCTGGCCGACGGTGTTTGCGTTTTGAGGAAACGCTCCGAGTATGACTCGAAAAAATGATGCAAAACATTAAATCAGTAAAGCGCAAAGCAGAACCCCATGATATCATGCAACCTTTTTTTTTTTTTTTACTGCAATCAGTATAACTGTCTGGTCCTCTCCCAACAGACTTTATTTACAGCTACAGTCATCATCTCGGACATATTCTGTCAGAGAGCTTTGCATAGACAGTTTGTCTGAGGAACGCTGGTGTTCTGGTGAAGTTCTCCAAGGCTGAGCCCCTCCTATTGCCTCGGAACACGGAGTACCCTCATAGGGCGGGATGAACCAGGTCCAACAGACTATAAAACCTCTCAGAGACATTTTTAGAGTAGGTTGCTGATGTTTCTCTCGTGGTCTGTGGCTTAAAAAAATCTTGATCGGATTATCTTTGATTGTTCAATTACCTCACCGATCGTAAGGGTGTCTTTTTCTGCCTTTTTTAAAACCTTTTTTTTTTGTCTTGCACTGTCCTGCACTATACAGAGCATCACTGGAGGAATCTGGGAGAACTTTAGACCAGACACAGATGCTATTGTTTCCCCTGACCTCTCCCACAGTTCCTCCCTCCTTTTCTCTCTCTCTCTCCCTTTCCCTGTCTCCTCTTTTACACCCCTCTCTCTCTGTATGTCTCTCTCTTCCCCATCTCTCCCTCCCTCTCTCTTTCTCTTTTTGACTTCTCCTCCCTCTCTTTCTCACTCCATCTCTCTTGTCTCTATCTGTCTCTGCAGCTGTCCGTACGGGAATCTCATACAGTCCCTCTGAGGGCCGATGATTATTGTTCTGTTTTCTTTCCTGTGCAAGCACACGTCTTTCTCTCTTTTCCTTTCTCTCTCTCTCTCTGCACTGACCAGCTCTTTTTCCAACATCCTACACTCTCAGCCTCCTCTGCTGCTGTCATGGTGAAGGACCTCCGTTTTCCTATAAGTGAATTTGCACCTGGCCAGTTACAGAAAGAGCTTGCTGGGGTCCCTGACAACAATAGACGATTTGGAGCAGATACGTCAAAAGACATTTCAAGATGCAAACTGATTAATATTCAAGTTCAACATTTTTGCAATCATGGACATCCATATTGAATGCGAAAGCAGGAGGAGTTGGCAGTCAAAAGGAAAAGACTAGTGTCCATTCATCACTACAGGGGCTTGGGAGTTCTTTATCCTTAACAAAGCTTTGAATCTCAATATTTGTTTGCAATGCTGTAAAAACTATTAGGAAAGAGAAGTCAGCAAGCCACTTGGGTAACATTAGTCATACAGTCTTACTGAGGATACGACTTGATGAATGAATTTCCCTGCTCCCCTTTGGTTTCATAGCACACATGTTTTTGTGGAGGGAGTGTGTATCTGACAGCTAGATATGATATGAACAGATAGGGGAAATCTACAGGATGTTATTGATTAGATACTGGATGTGTTATAGTTCAATGACTGAGGAATTGTACCAATGAAAAAGATGGCCTTCAGCCAAAGGGAAGAGTTTCTGTTCAAATACTTTAAGCAGGTAGAATCTCTCTCTCTCTCTCTCCTGCAAACCTCCCTCTTTTCTACACTCTCAATTTCTCTTTCTCTCTCTCTCTCTCTCTCTCTCTCTCCTAAAAGCCTCCTCATTTTCTACACCCTCCATCTCTCTCTCTCTTTCTCTTTTCTCTCCTTCAAACCTCCCTCTTTTTTACACTCTCCATTTCTCTCTCTCTCTCCTTCACCCTCTGTCTGTCTTATGTGATGAATGCAGTTATGCCGATAAATCCCAAGAGTCTCTGTCTGCAACCGGTCAACTGGCAGTCACAGAGGAGAAGCAACGATTACATCTCGTCAGCCATCAGTGTATTTATCCTCTCTGCCCTAAGGCAGGAGCCCATGCTGGAATTTACATGGAGCTCTCAGGTGCACCTGGGCCAAACAACGTGTCAAGTCAGGACCATGAGATGCGCACATTAAGCAACTTCATAACATTGTTTTTTGGAAAGACATAACCTCGCAATTAACATTCAAAGGCAAGTTTGTGCAGAGTTTCCAATAGATGCATAAAGTTGCATGACCAACTACTTTTAACAGACAGGAATGTTCTCTCCATAGATAAACAAGTTCTGAACACATATTTGAGTATAGAGTAATTTGTACATGACTGCAGTTACACCGCAAATAGACTTTCAATTTGAATAACTACAGGAAATTCCTGCCCAAGAGCATGTTGCTTAATACTTCCTACAAAGAACATTTGAGCACGTGTCCTTTTAACACACAATTATGTTGCTTTACCTGTCAGTCGATTTATTAATAATGAATACCACCATGCATAATTGGTGCAATACTCAAGACTAACGACACTAAGTTGTTGATAACTTAACTAACTTTTTTAAAAAAAAGTTTTCTTACCAAAATACACTTCCTTGGCACACTTTGGACATTTAGGCATGTTGGCGGTGTTGTGTGATCCTCAAATGAAATTCCTGGTTACTGGGAGCTGCTCAGTCGGTCTACCTGGCACGAGTCACAACACTGTCCACTGTGCAGATGTTGAAGAACTTCCCCTATTTATACCGCTTAAGAAATGTGCGGAGAGACGAGAAGAGGGTGCGGCTCTCTGTCATGCGTGTGTGTTTGTGTGAGTGTGCATGCGAGCGTGCGTGCGTTCTTTTGCTTATCAAATGTTGCGGTTTATTTCCTAATAATGTGTGTCGTGTACCGTAATAACAAAAACTATACCGCGAATTTCTAAAACATAGCCAACATCGTTATAATTAGCAGACTGTCGCAATTGCGCTGTCTAGTAACAAGTTTCCCCCCCCAAACCTGATTTCAGCAAATACAGGTGTTGAGCTTATTCTTTGTATCATTTACCATGCATAGGCCTATGTCCTGACAGTCCACAGACGGTGAGTGTCAAAATGAGGCCTATATTATCAGTAAAAACATCTGACAGGATTTCCAACGTCACGTGGAACTGTCAACAGTTATCTGCTTGACCAACTTAACTTCCGTATTACACGGAAATATGAATGGTTAGCCTACACTTGTGTGTCAGGTTAGTTACATTAAGAAAATCTTTCAGCGTTTTCCCTTTGGCAGTGAACTAACACCCTATGGTGCTTTACAGTATGCTACAACATGAGTGCTTATGCTTGGCCAGGTCTTTCAGACACATGTTGAGCACATGTTGGTAAATGTAGGCTACATCCTAATACATTTCATATTAGCATGGCTTAAAGGGTGGAAGTGTGATTTATTCTAATGTCTTTGCAGAATTGGTCTGGTTCCACAAAATTCCAAGCTCAAAGTAGTGACCTTTTCCCAAATCGTTTTCAGAAGACTTTTTTGCACTTATCTCCATCCATCAAATTGTCATCACCCCACACAGGTACCAGAAGGACCTTCCTCCCAGTCTGATTTCCTGGCAGTTCAGGACCACTTAATCTCCCTCTTGCAGATTCCTAGAAACCTGTCATCACCGATCCACCTTGACAAAGTCTGAGCCAAGCGTTCTGCCCACAGCTGCAGCCAAAGGTATCCATCCATCCATCCATCCATGCGTTCCTGCAATTCCTTCCTCACACTGAAGACAAGGTGTCATGCAGATGACTGATTTACACTGTACAATGCATATGACTTAGACCGATACGCCTCTGCCATGCATTATGCGGCTGAAATTCTGCTGTTTTGAAGTATGGGTATCCCACCTAAACTGAACCAGAAAATAAAGAGTTAAATATTATGTTGAAAAAAGATCATGATGGAGCGAGGAAACAATTAGTTGGTCACGTGAGTCTCGAACTCTGGTGGTAATAGTCTAGTAGCAGTTCTGTGTAGAAAAGTTGTTCTGACCTGCACATTTGCCTCATACAGGTAGTAAATACAGCAGATATTTTGATAGAAGATAATAGATTAGTGTCTGGTCACATGAATATGTGAATATAGATAATAGATTTACATGTAGCCTACAGATCCATATGCATGTTTACACAGTATATGTCACCTTTAGGTTAGAATAGTGCAGCGTAACAGGGTTTATTGCAGTAGAGCTTCCCTTCATGCTGTGGAAACAGAGGGATGTGTGTGTGTGTGTGTATGTGTGTTTGCATTATCTGGCCTTGTGTATTTACCTCTCTGAATTACCCCTGAATAGATAGCTGATTTCCGTGACCAACTCATTTACGAGTGAAGTTTCCCCATGACAACCAAACACATTGAACTACTGTGGATTAGGTGCGGACACAGGGGCAGTGGTGAGTGAAAAGGTAATTATGTCCACTCTGTTATTAAATTAAACAGCAATCTACTTTGCCTGACACGAATACTGTTTCACTGTTGTGAAAGGAAACACTACAATAAATACATTTGCAAAGTGGAAAATAGCTCTTTTGAGACTAGCATGTGAGTGAGTTTGTATATGTATCTGATTTCTTCTGTCTGGTTTGTGTTTGGATTGCACTTCTCGTCACTGTTTAGAATCAGCATGGCTAAAAGTCAAGAATGTTACACATATCACATAACCTAACAGAAAATAATTCATTCAGTTCACTTGAGAGAGAGAGAGCAGATGATTTCTACGATACTTCTAGTAATGGTAAGTATGTACAGTACGTACACCACTTCAACTCAAACACAGATTTAGCTATAAATGAGCCATCAACACAGTCTAATAGTCCATGATGCATGATTTGTCCTTCCTCTGAACTTCAGCCATTTCTGCCCCGCTCAATCCTCAACCACCTCAAATGGTCTACAAAATGATTATTACTTTTATAAAAAAAATATCATGAAGGTGCAGGATTTTTTTTTATTTTTTATTTTTATTTTTTATTTCAGTGTTGAACTTCGTTGTAGACAATGACTGCTCCCAAGGGAGGATGAACTCAACATAAACATCAGTGTTGCTTTACTTATGTAAGTAATCATATGCATAACATGGATAGCCTGTGTCAAAGTAGACCCTTTAAAGGAACCGTATGTAAGAAATGTATTTCAATTAATCATAAAATGGCCCTGATATGTCACTAGACAATAAGAAGTCATGCTCATTTCAAATACTTATATTACTGACAACAGTAGTCTGGCCAGGATATTGTCATTTAAAAGTGGAGTTGCAGCCCTCAACTGATGTTGATGTTTACATATTGTGTGTTTTGGCCTGATGCGCCACCCTCCACCTATCTACTGATCACAAAATCAATAGTGTTTTGGCATCCGGGTTGCCAACTTCAACTCAGGGGGGAGGGGGAGGGGATACACCACTCTACAATATTTTGAAAGTGATTGCAATACCAGTTTTGGCCAGAATCCTACATACGGTTCCTTTAAAGTGATGGTTTGGAGTAATTTCACCCTATAGGGTCCTTTGCATCATGACCTCAAGACAAACAACAAGGTCACCCTAGGGTGAAATTACTCCGAACCATCGCTTTGATATTGATACTAGATAAACAATAGATGTAAATGTAAATGTATTATGAAATGTAATAATGTATTATGTCATTCTCTCTGGCCACTTTCTACAGTTATTTCCTAGTACACATCCATTTCTCCATGACGTTGAAGAAACATGGCAGACTAGAATAACTTGTCTTAAAGTATTTTGTTCTAATCTGAACAAAATATAATCTGATAGCTACAATATACACTGCTGTGTTGCCTTTCATGCTGTGCTGTTTCTAGTATTAAAGCAAACATGATGGAGACACTTCAAGCTGCCAGTGCCCCTTGGCATATGCTGCCAACATGTGCTGCTGATTGTCATGATCAGCACTTCATGAAGAATGGCCTTTGTGTGGAAGTCTTTAGACGTAATCCCCATCTAATGGCCACAGTAACTGTTGCCACCCCTCGGCTCCCCCTCTGCGGCGAGGGTCATGGAAACTCTGATCGTTTTCCCATTGATGTGCCCTTTTTTTTAAGCCGAAGAACAACATTGTCCATGTCTCACTCCGATGGGCGTGGTGCCAGCACAGACCCAGCTCGCTGCTTTAGATCTCCCATGCCCACGCTGTGCCATGCTCGCCAGCCAGGGCACTGCCTACCAGTCCAGTCAGGTTATATGGGATGGATGGGTCCTCAGCTCTTCCAGCAGGCATTAGCCGCTGCACAGTGACTTTTTGCTTAAGTGTCTCTGGCACCATCACTCTGCCTTAATGCGACTGCGGTTGACAGTGAGCCTCCGGAGGGCCAACCGCTGTGTTTGCTACCAGCAAATTATCACACCCTCAATCATCTCCCCTCTGCTGCTGCCTCTTGAGGAGTTTAAAACGCGTTATCTGATGTACCGTATGTCAACATCCCCTATTCCCGCTAGTGGCTGGAACGGAATCGGGGCCTAATCTGATGCCTCGCACGGAAGACGCGGGCCACCGTCGGGCCAGACCTCGACCTGATCCGCACCAGACTCGGTCGCGCCACGGCTTCAGGGCTCCCAAACAAGGGGCAGCTGCTATCGGAGGAAGGAGAAGGGAGTAGAACAAAGGCCTGGCAGAAGAGGTGGAGCGGGATGAGGAGAGATGAGATAATGCCAACCGTGTTTGAACAGACAGGAGAGAGGGGGAGGAGAGAAAAAAAAACCAGGAGAGAAAGAAAAACAGCTCCCTCGCACGACTCTCAATATCCTGCTCCTTCTTAATTGCTCTGAGCAATTTTTTTATGACTCTTTATGCCGTGGTAGTTTAGAGCCAGAGTGATGGATCAGGGCTCGCTGAAAAGGAAGAATGTGAAATGGGAGCCGAAGAAAGCATTCCTCGCTCGCAGACTGCATGTGTGTGTACTGTAAGTGTGTAAGTGTGTGTGTGTGATAGGAAGAGAAAGAGAGAGAGAGAGCACGGGAGAGAGTGAATATTCACACACTCCCTGAAATAAAATATGCATTGTTATCTTGTGATGCGTTGTTACCATGGAGCTGCCACTCCTGAACTGACATCTGGGATGCCAATCACCTGTCATGAGTAAGCCATTATGCTTACATCATAACGGTTACCACATAAACGATGTTCTGAACACTTGCCATTATTGTTTTGTTTGTTCTGGCTAGCCTAGTCAGTGGGGCCTTGACATCCTCTTGCATGTAGTAAGCACACAAGCACAGGCATGATTATTAGTGTGGTCATTAAAACAACAATCACAGTCATAAGGGGCAGGTGAGGACAGCTATCACGCACGCTTGTAAACATTAACGCCCACCGTGTGTAGTGCAACACCTATCCCTTTGGGGCCTTCACAGGGGCAGCCCACAGTGGAGGTTGATGAAGACTAGAAGCACAGCGGTAATTAACACGTCAGTGCTTCAGATTAACAAATGCTACGCTGCGGAATTGGGTTTGCATGTTGTTTAGATGCACCCGGTTGAGTTTGTTTGAGCTCAGCAGGGGCCAGCGATGCGTCTGATAAACATTCGTGCCAATAGTTGCGCTCATTTGATTTTATGTACTGGCGTGAAAGAAGCGGGGCTACATGTGGCTTTGCTTACTCACAGCTACAGTTGTTGGTGTTGACTGACAACTCGACAGTCTGGAGTTGTGACACTTCTGGGATGAATTAAACCAATCATTGTGCTATTCATAAACCTTCATTATAAGTTACTAACTAAATCCATATGGTAACATGCTGTTGCAAATTTTACCCATCGTCCATGACATTTTTTAACTATTTAGCCGGTTATGGCCTCGCTTTGACCTTGGCAGTCCAACGTCTTTGTATTGACCTTGATTAACAGATGTCTTGGAATCAATTATAATTCACACTTACGTCTCCTCTTTGGCAAGGCTTTTTATGTGGTTTAGTTGGGCTTTGCACTGATCTTACCTTGGCATTTATCACCACTTTGACAACAGATTTTTTGGTTTGATGGCAACAAATGTTGTTTGACTTGGAGACGAGTGAGTGTTGAGGTAACTGTGACTCCTGAGAAAAGGTGTGTGCGTGTGTGTGAATGAGTGTGTGTGTGTGTGTGTGTGTGTGTGTGTGTGTGTGTGTGTGCATGCGGACATGTATTTCTATGTGTTTATATTGCGTGTTTGTGTGGCCTGTGTATGTTGTGTGTCAGTGTTTGCAGATCCTGTTATCACATCATCAGTAGGAGGGTGTGTGTTAGTGTTAGCGGTGCATGCTTTGAGGGCATGCATATCCTCCATTCACTCTAAAGGAAATAATGACACAACTTCAGAGGAACCACCTGCCACAATTAGAGTTGAACATGGGCTGCAGACATGCACCAAGACTCAAAGATTTGGATGCATGCAAATTTCAGTATACTAGCATGCTTTGTTTGTTTGTGCATTCATGTGGAGAACTTGGGCACCCAAATAAAACCACCTTTGAGTTCTGAGCCTGAAAACAACAGCACAACAGAAGAAATAAAAGTTTAATGAAAGTTTCATGGCATTATGAACCAGATTTGGGCACAAAATCACGTTCATTATTCCCAAAAGCTTTTAGTTAAGGACAATTTGTAGTTCGCCACTGCCTTGGCCGATGCACAAGTATTTCTATGGAGTAAACAAAAACAGCTTAAAATGCACGTTTCCATGGTAACGAGTAATTGTTTTTCAGAGTTTTCATTCTGTGCTATGGCAACGACGAGAGGAAAGAATGGGTAGAAAAAACAGGAAGTGAAACAGCACATGGGCCTGATGACTCTTCCACTAACTCAGCACAGATAAAACTCTTTTGATGTGATTTGAAAGAGCCGGGTGATGGGGGCAATGTTCTTAATTTCTCTCTCTCTTTCTCTCACTTCTTTCACACACACACACACACACACACACACACACACACACACACACACACACACTCTCTCTCTCTCATTCACTCACACTCACTGTTTCTTTCATCCCCCTCCCTTTCTCGCTGTGAGCGGTGCTGCCTGCCATATGCATAGACATCCAAGTGTCACACACTAAACGGTCTTGACTTGGAAGGCTGTAGAGAGGCAGTGAACAAACAAAACATCTCCAGTGGAGACATTTTTCATTTCCACAACCCTCTCAGCAACTGCTGATGACTACATAGAAGTGAGAGAAAGCGAGAGAACAAGAGAAAGCACGAGAGAGAGGAGAGAGAGAGTTAGTGAGAAGAAAGGAAAAAGAACTGCCACAGAGAGCTTTGGAGGGCTAGGTGCTGAAAAGGATTAAAAGGCACACCTAACAACTTTAGACAGAGGAAAACATGGGCCGTTTAGTATACAATAGCAAGGCTATACAAATGGTGCATTCATACAGTCCAAAATGACATGATGGTTGAGGTTATTTTGCAGGAACAACTTTCCGAATGGTGCATTGTTGAGTTCCAGCACATCTTTTTTTCATCGCATTTGGCAGAAAGTATCCCTCTTTGAAGGAACACGTACTCTTATCTTGTTGACACTTTCATAAATCACATATGAGCTGACAGCTAGCTATCAATTATCTGGTTAGCCAAAAACATTCATTCTAGCTTCTGGTTAGCTTCAATTCAGTGTGAGTCATGCTTACCCTTGACCTCTCAATCAAAAAAGTGATGCCTTTGAAGATTTAATGGCAAGGGATGAAACTCATTAGCTGGCACGTGAATGTGGCTAACACATGGCTAACATGACTGAAAGCCTGTGAGATCTTCTGCAAACATGTAATTATCTCATCAGTCATCTTTTTTTTTTTGGACGTAGACAAACCCCATCATAGAGTCTGTAATGAGTAGTGGTTTTAAGTGGCAAACGGGGCGGAACGGAGCCGTTTCTTATTGACTCATTTCACTCATCATGCTCATTTCCAGACGAGAATTAAGCCTACTGTGTGTACGCTGCTGTGAATGAAGTAGCCTAGTACTGAATTAAGAAGACCAACAGTAATTCACTTTCCTTAAAACATGAGTTCCCCCTCCTACAGCACCTAGATTATGCGTGCCCTGATCTGAGTAATGGAGCAAAGGCATGTTCCCTGTTGAAATTGCAGTGAAAGAACGGCTAGATTTACTGCAGGGCTAATAGTCCCCAGATGCCTTTGTGTTTTTGACATTAGCATCAACTACTGTAAATACAAGCCCCTCCAAAACTAACACATCCCGCCCGCCAGCGCTCTCTGTAGTTTGAATGTTCACATCAAAAGGATCCATTTGCTGAGCGCGTCGATTTTTCATTCCCCTTCGTGGACGTCGTAGCTGTTTTGGTGGCCAAAAAGGATTCTATTGTGTGTGGACTGCAGACTCACAAAACTACCGTCCCTGTCCTTCTTGGTGAAAATAAACTGCCCAGCCATGCCGCTCTGGTGTGATTATTAGATGCGGGATATGTTATGGAAAAATGTTTCACGGAAAGTATGTCCAAGTCCTCCTTAGACGTCAACATCTGGTTCTATCATCACCATGTGCACTCCTTAGCTTGCCCTTCATTGCATCATCTCGATGAGAGCCTTAAAGTCTGCTTTTGGTGTGATTTGTGATTCTAAAACGCAAGTTATTTCGAAAACGCTACTCTACGCTCTCTGTTGTTCTTGCAGGTCACAAGGAGGTGGGCATTCCCATGCACTTGCTGAGAAGATGTGTCAGCAGTGCAGTTCAAGACTTGTCAGCTGGTTGATGATGGAAGGATGACTGTCTCTGGAGGTGGAGAGACAGCCAGTCCTTAGATGAACTATTACCTTCAGTGCTTTGCAGCAGAATGGGCCATCATGGGTAGGCCTACTACACCTCACAAGATCTAAAGAATGATTCTCCACATATCCTATGCGTGATTAGATGCTCTCTTGCTGCTGTATGATGCATGTACAGTATGTATATGTGTGTGTCTATCTGTGTTTTCTCTGTTTAGGGAGTGGCAACATTATGTTGCCATGGTAGGAAGCTTTTGAGTTTGAGTGACAGTGACTCAGATGACAACTGATGGCAGGCAGCTCTCAGGGAGAGCGCTTGCACAGAGAGGAGGTCTGTGATGGCTCATCTCGGCTCGTATGCCTGGAGTCAGCCCTGCGGCTGCAGATGGCGTCATCTGTTTACCTTTGAGTGCTTTTGTTTGGGTCTGATGCGGTGTGGCTTGCGATCACGGATTAATGGGAGGGTGTGTGACAAGGCAGATCAGCGTTGTTGCACACTGCATTTATTCAAGAGTTCACATTACTCCGGTTTTAACTGATTTGTGTGTCGTAATCAGTTGCCTCGTAGGTATGGAATAAACACAGCTTGAAATTGTGTCTGTTACCATTATATTGCCATAAACTGCTTCCCAGCTGTGAGAACTGTTGCTTGAATGGATTCAATTTGAAGTAATGCACTAGAAGTTGATTTGATACGCTAATGAAAGAATTTATCAAGGGGATGTTTTGCTTTTCTCTAAAACGTGTTCTTTGTTAAATTATACACGGTCCAAATATGTGTTGCGTCACACAGTTCTCTCTGACTGTGATGTTACATGCATGATGCAATGTTTTTATTGTGCAGGTTAGCCATGTTGTTGAACTCCATCCTTTAAGACAGCCCAACAGAGAAAGAACAATGGCAGGAGGAGCAGTCGTGCAGTCGTTGAGCAATCATCACCTCCCAGGACCTGACCAAAATCGGCATGACGTGGAGCCATTTGCGAACAAAGAGTGTCTGCAATCAGCAGTGGGAGGTAGACGTGCATTCAAATAGTTTCCCATTGAAGTCAACCGGTGCCATGACTGAATGTGGCGGCAATACTTTGGCTTCCAGTAGAAGTCAGAAGCCAGTGTGGGGCAAAGAAAGAGAGGAAGAAAAAGAAAGAGAGGAAGAGAAAAGAAAACATACGAGGCAAAGGCTGCTGTCATTCATACTGAAGGCTTTCAGGCGTGGAGTGGAGGAGGCCGTAAAAACACAGGTCCCTCTTTGTGCGTTGGCGACGGCAAATTATGTTTCGCATAGTCTATAAATCCCGCACGCCCTGGCTTTTAATCC
Source organism: Sardina pilchardus (assembly GCF_963854185.1). Classification (NCBI taxonomy): domain Eukaryota; kingdom Metazoa; phylum Chordata; class Actinopteri; order Clupeiformes; family Clupeidae; genus Sardina; species Sardina pilchardus. The sequence goes on from NC_085013.1 coordinate 6,336,976, forward strand.
AAGGCATGTAACACTAGAGAAGAAGTCCAAACACAGCCCGTCAGTCTGGATCCAGCTCTGTTCCGTGTAACAACCAGGCCTGTCATGAATCACAGAAACGCCGGGAGAGGAAAGCGACAATATTATTGACCCGATCTGCGAAAGCGGCCCCGAGGCCTCCACTTTCTCACCACACACTGTGCTGGGACCGGTGCGTCTGAGAACATAAGTCGGGGGGGGGGGGATCGGTGAAAAATTAGCTACATGCACTAGTGAATCAGACGACGTTCACATGATGACTTCCATCCAGACCAAAGCCAAGTTACCCCTAAACCCTGGAAGGAGAGTCAGATGCACGCCGTGCCAGCTGGAACCCAGCGAAGGAGACAGACAGCCACAGATAGTCTGGGGAATGGGGCTGATTTCCTAGGAATGGTAACCATGGAAGCCAAAGAAACAGCCATTGTAAATAAATGGGACGTATGCTTCACCTTTGCACGCTGCTTATGTGTCAGATGAAATATGGACGTTGTACTGCTTTTGTTTTCCCTGCTGCTATATGAAGGGCCATGACAGTATATTGTTGTCAGGTTTGAATAAGCACTTTTGCATGGATGTATCGTACAGTAGAGCGTCACAAAAATGATTCAGCGGCACGCTGTGATGTGCAGGAAAACGAGGAAGCACGTGCAAGACAGTGCCCGACAATTTAATTAACATCATAGGCAATAACGTGATTGCACAGCATGAAACTCTCTGTGTGTGTGGCATGTGAGTGTGTTCAATCTGTCAGGATGGTGGTCAGGCACATGTGTGTGTGTGTGGTGGAGACATAATCAGTCCCATAAGCAGCGGCTCTGCCAGAAAGCAACTGCCCTAAAGGCAACGCCTGCCTCGCGCAGTGACGGGATGCACTATAACGGCCCCTCTCTCTCACTAGGCAACATAACACCAAATGTCTGCCTTTCCATGGGAATCTGCGAGGTCACAGAGTAAGCGTTGTAGCTCTTGATGTTACACCGAGTTCTTATCCGCATCAGTACTCATCCTCTCCAATTAGAAAAGATGCTGCCTGTTACCTTCTTCAATGTAGAAATCATACACCTAGTTCCTCCAGCCTCTTTGCTGGGGTATTTGTTGATCCAGTAGAGTGGAGGTTATAACATCTAAACATATGGCTGAGTGCAACAGTGATGGTCTGTGAGGTTTCAGGCTGGGGATCTCATAGTTCAGTGGGCTGTCACTGACACACAGACATGTTGGAGTCAACCTTGTGTTGCATGAAGGGCACGGTTGTTATCTGTGGATATGAGGGTTCCATAAAGAGCAGTCCACACCCAGAATAAACCATGGCCGGGTTTCTCAGATTCGTTAAGAAGCTCCTACAGTAAGTGCTAAGAAGTTCTTAGGAGTGCTCTAAGAACGTTCTAAGAACGCTCCTAAGAAGTTCTTAGCACTTAATAGCTGCTTATACGAATCTGGGAAACGCGGTCCATAACAATAACGGGATAAACAGTGCAACAAATATGGATCCATCCTCCCCAGCTGTTGTAATGAAGTACATTTCCATGGTGTGGGATCAAATAAAGCCTTGTCTTATCTTATCTTATAGTGGTATAATAGCATGATGAGCAATATCGTTGGGGATCACTTTCAGAGCGATTTTAAGAACAATAAAAAAGAGTGACAGCCAATCAGAATTCTGAACATCCCATTCATCAACATCAGTATATCCTTATCTTTGGTCATTATGGTTGCATCACTACAGTTAGAGTTGTCTTTATGATAATCGCTACTGGTGTGAACAGCCCTTTACGTTTGCTTCTTTTACGGTAGCTCGCGTATGGAACTGACTCATCCTTCAAAGTCAAAAACCACTTTAATTTTTTTTTTCACTCACTCAGGGCTTGGACATCTTGATCACCCCAAAGTCCAGTAAACCATATGAGCACTGAAATAAACAGCTTGCAACCTCCAAGACGTCTGTGGGCTTGGCAGCTCTCGATCCCGAGCCTCTGAGTGAGTGCAAACATGACCGCCACCTCTCCCTGCTGAGGTCTCTCTCTCTCTCTCTCTCTCTCCCTCACCCTCTCTTTCTCCCTGTTATCTAACGCTGCTGGCCCTGAGTGGGACTGTTATGTCATAAGCAGGACAAAGGGAAGCCAAAGGGTCTGGAGGAAGGACAGACAGTAGGATCTGCCCTCAGAGACTACTGTTATACCCATTAAAATAAACTGTACTCTGCACTCGGCAGTATAGAATAATAGCCATTTTAAAACTAGAGACTCTTGTCTCTTTTTTATTATAGGGGGATGGGTTATACACCAGTGAGCGTGGATGAGAGATAGATGAGACAGACGAGCTTCGTATTGGGGGGAAAAAAGTGCTCTGCTTTGACACGGGTTAGACAGCGGAAAAGGAGCAGTATATCAAAGCGGCCAAGAGAGAGCCGGAGAAGCAATTGCTGTTTTTTCTTTCTTACTTTCTTTCTTTCTTTCTTTTTTCATTCGATCTGTAGACATTTTAAGGCCAAAATGGCAGAGAGTCAACTGTGTGTTAACGACTGGGTGCATTTTAGCTCGGCGCACTGTTTTTATTGTAGGAATCGGTTACAGCATGCCCTTCTTAACAGCTCAGCATTTCCAGGCTTCTGAGTTAGTCTTTATTGCCCAGCAGTATAGCACCTTCTGTTTTGCTTTTTTTTCTCCTCTATTTCTAATATGAGAAAAATGGAGGTATTAGCGCATACAACACAAGGGGAGGTTTGGCATCTCGTGAATGGCTGCCATGGTAAACAAACTTGGAAAAGAAAAACAGCCACAACCCATGACACATTGCGTCATTTGACTTGCTGCACTACAGTACTGAAAGGCCGGCTGATTCTCGAGATTTGGCTAATGCGAGTGCTTCCGACGGTCAAGGCCTTTTCGGTCAGAGAGGATCAAGTGCAGGGCAGGGCACCATCGAGGGCTGGACGAGAGGAACTGGAGTTTGTGACTATTCCTACTTGCTGCTCGTGTTATCTTAAGGACGAGTTTGAGAGTTTGTGCAGATTGTCAACTCATCAAAACAGGAACCAGGTCTGGCCAGCATCAGCAGAAAACTCTGGTCAATTAGACATCCTTCGTCCTGGATGAGAACAATAAGGACATGCTTGTCCATTATGGGTGGACAAAAATAGACCCATGAAAAAGGGACAATAAGTGACTGCGGGAACTAACTTTGCCCAGTAGTTCCTATTCAATGACAGCTGCTGTAGAGGGGTGTTGCAGTTCTCTAACAGCAAAATAAACACAAATAAACACAAATTCTCAAATAGCCCCATTTCTCTGTTTCACACAGAGCGGTTCATTTTGATATTTGTCCCGCACCCTTTTCTTTGACGAGAGAATTTATTGCTTTTTTTAAATTTCCTTTTATCTCCTCACCTCGATCTGATGAGTGTAAACGTTCCTGCATTTGTGCATACTGTATGTTGTAATGTCATCTTCACACCTGTGCACAACTAATCAATGGAAAGACGATGAAAACCTGTTTCAGTGTGTGCTAAGGGATCGTGTCGTTTGGGATACAGCCTGTGGATGGAGTAAACATGAATGCAGATGTGGAGGCAACTTTTCAGCAAAATTGGCTTCAATTACGTTTTTTAGAAGGCAGCTGAGCTGAGCTGAGCAGTCTCAAGCCAGTCACCTCCTTCAATCAGTTCCCTTTCGTCAGGCTATTAGGTTTTGAGCTGCAATCAGGTCCAGCTGCCCAGTGTGCTGTGCTGGAGAGAGCACTTGGCTTTTGTTTTATCCGGCTGAAACTTTCCACAGTCAAGAGTCGGACTGAAGCTTGCCTGCGAATGGCACCATAAAAGATGGCGGGTTTTTTTCTTCTCTTCTTTTCTAAAAAAAGCAGGACTCTGGGAAGAGTCTGCAATACCTGCAGGTACTGGTGGTCTGGATCGAGGGCCTACTTTTCTCAGTTGCTGTTCATCCCCCCTCACAAAAGTCTGGTCTCATTAAGGCATTAGGGCTAATAAAATCAGCATGGTGGTAGCGAGAGTGCAGTTTTACGGCGTAATGACGTGATAATGAAGAAGGTGAAGGCGAGCGAGGTCTACGCCGCGACCATCCTCTCTCCACACACTTTGCCGCGCTCGTTTGTCTTCGGCTCTGACAATCTACAGACCGCTCTGGCTTCCCAGCAGATTCAACCAATTGCTCCCATTTGAGTTTCGCCTCCCTGTCCGGCGTCCAAGAAAGTGTCTTTTCCCCCTGCTTTCTTGGCGCTCCACATACGGAAATCATCATTTTGCATCCAGAAGCGCTCGAGAGACGCTGGTTTGATGTGGCTCCTGTAAGGCCGCTATATTTCCAACGTTCGGCCCCTATTAGAGCCTTGAGCTTCAAAAAACACCAGCAGCTCCGACAGGAAGCTCAGAAGCAGCCAAGGCCCAAGTTAGAAAATTAATATCATGGCATTCATTTGATTTAAGCTTGAGGGAGTCTCTATAGTAATAAGTAACTATTATGATTAAAAGCCTGTGAACCTCTCCTGAACTTGCCACACTATGCAATGGATAGCTACCTGGTCCTGGTCTCATTGCACACGCCACAGCAAAAGCTAATCCCCAAGATAATGTTGTTTCACCATTCGCTAATCAATAGCACGACATCCTCAAAGACTGTTACCAAGGAAAGACTGTTGTACTGCAAACAACATTCCATGCTATTAGGAGAACCACAATGCCTATTTCCTGATTGGGTGTGTGCGTTCCCCTTTTTTTCTCTCTCTCTCTGCTTGTTTACTGTACCGTATGGTCTCCATTTAGACCCTTCTGGAGCCCATGGAGTATTAGCTCTCTGTGGCTAACCTGGCATTGAATCATCAAGTGATAATCATACGGTGACTCTGGGGAGCCTCAAAGGCTCCTGTCATCGTTCAACACAAGAGAACAACCTCCACTGTCCTCAAAGTCCTGCTGTTAACCTCAGGCGACCAAGGGTCAGCGGTTAACTGGGAAACCTGAAACTATTCACGGACAAAATGTTGGAAGTATGCAGATGAAGATTATTGTGAGTATGATATTACTGTAAGAGAAATTTTCAAAGAGGATTATGTAAATATACAAGAATGGAGGGTGTCTGAGAACCGGCTGTCACCATGGTAACCACCAGTCTAAAATACAAACACTGATCTGCTCGGCATCCACAGAAAGGCAGGGAAAAGAGAGAGAGAGGGAGCAGAAAAAGAAAATGTTTTCCCAAGCCAAATTTGGGGGGGATGAGGGGGTGTGGGGAGGAATAGGATCTGGCCAGGCGTGTCGGGGGTTTGTGTGGGAACATTTTCAGACCACTGAAGAATTCCTTCCTGTGAATGACTGGCTGACCGCCGTCTGCCAATCCAAGGGGGACCAGCGCTAGCTAATGCACTACGACCCTGTAAACCCCCCACAAGAAAGTTCTCTTCTGCCCCCAGAAAGATGATAATAAAGTCATGGCGATGATAAAGTCATGAGCCTGAAACATTAGGGTTTGTGGTTAATCATTAATAAGAAGCCTGTGTATATGTTAGCCAAGCCTGGAGTGGTCACTTTATTCTCTTGCCCACCTTACTTCCTCGCTCTCTCTCTCTCTCTCTCTCTCTCTCTCTCTCTCTCTCTCAGGCTGGAAAACCAATCAGACTCAATACAGTGGAAGTATAGAACCGTGACATTGGTGTAAAGATGCTGGCATGTCTGGGAATATCATCAGTATCATATAAACCAGACTGACTATGTAAAGCAAAGTATAGCATGTTATATATCATTACAACAAATATGATCATTGAGACCAAAACATTGATTCTTTTTATATTGGTCGCTATTCATCAAATTCTCTTTAAATTACAAGGCTGTAAATGGCTTCTTTGCTTGAATACTTTTATGGCTACTCCCACTTCTGCAGTCCCATGATGCTGATTGCTCTTGAGTTTCATGTCGGTGATGTCAAGCGTTATAAATCATCCTCCTCTTGACTGATTTTTTGTGTGGTTGACATTTTAGGTTTTGTTTTCTCTCTCTCACAATGTACTCGATGCACTTCACCCTTTCATTTGCCCCTGGGGAAGTGAACCTGTGACATACAGCCTTTCTGTACCAACGAAGTTCAGCAGGGGCTCCAGTCCTTATATGTCCATATCCTACACTCCACATTCCTTTTCATACTACAGACCCGCCCCTCCCTGTAGCCTCCCTCTCTCTCTCTCTCTCTCTCTCTCTCTCCATCAGTCCCTCCCTTCCCTCCCCACAGACTCTTTCTACTCCTCCATCACTCCATCATTTCCTCCCTCCCTCGCTCCCTCGGCTCCGTCGCCATCTCCACGCGTCCCCGGTTGACGTCCTCTTTGGACATGCGTCTGAGGTCAGAGGGTGGAGATCCTCGTCCCACTGTGATGTCACTCTTTGGACGTCAACGAAGAAGGCACGTCCATTCCTTCCTCTCCAATTTACTCACGCCTTTTGGGAAGGACAAAATATGCAATGGCTTCCATATGACCTTTTATCTGAACTGTTATCTGTTTGGAAAGTGAATGTTTTGGGGATGGCAAAAGGATGAAAGGGAAGGTCCACTCGGAGAAAACTCTGCAGCAGTAAAAAGTGAGGATGAATTGAGCATGTGGCAATGTGTAGACTGTTATGAGAGGGAGAGTGGAAAAGACCTGGACTGAATTAGTGTTAGAAACAGGGATGCCGTTGTAAACATGAGGGATGTAAACAAATAGGGCAGTAAACAGTCAGAACAGGAAGTGGAGCGAGCAAAAGGAGATTAGAGCAGATTAAAACTCATCTCTGGGCAAATACCACTTTTAATGGAGATTTTATGTTATGTATAACTTTTTACACAGATCTTCACAGGATGTGTGTGTTTGTCATTATGCTCATATAATGTGTGTGTAAACATGGGTATGTATAAGTATAATGTGTTTTTGCGTGTCTGTCTGTGTGTGTGTGTGTGTGTGTCTGTGTGCGTGTGTGTGAGAGTGAGAGAGAGAATAAGAGAGAGAGAGAGTGTGTGTGTGTGTCTGTCTGAGCATTCATGTGTGGAACTTTGTGAATAATATATTTTTCATGCGGTGCATATGTTCCATTGGAGATTTATATAGAGTTTCCTCTCACTCCCTGTACCTCTAAATCAGTGAAGGTTTAAACAAAGGTCACATTATTACCATGGTGATTCATGCAGTGCCGCTGGTGAAGAGGAAAGGTCACACGGGTTCACCTGAAGAGTTTGCGCTTTGCCAGGTGTGATGATAATGATAATGATTAGGATTGTCTGCACGTGAGATGTCAAACACCAACCAGTCCTAAAAGGCAAGTGTTCACTGCACTTCAAATGAGCCACAGCGATAAGTGTGCCGTGTTCACATCCGACTGCGACTGGGATTGATCTGTGTCCACATAGCGTTGATGTAATGTCAGCAAAACGCTGAATTCTGCTTCCCCAGACAACTCAGTAACAGTAGGTGTCTTGATGGGTCGGCCAAAACTCAGTGAGGGGTGACTGGATTGTTGCTTGTCTTGGCAGCACTATCAGGGAGAGAGGCATGTGTCTGTCAGACAAGCTGTATCTCGACCAGCGGATAAGTCTTGTTTTTCCTCGGCCTGTCTGAGGTCCACGCCAAGGTTGCAGCTGTCCCCTCTCCCCCGCTCAACAAGTCCAAAGTTTCAATAAGGATATCCCTGAGTCCAGTGGGCCGGTGTTGTATTTCTATACGCAGCGCACCCATAGGCTATATGTAGGCCTATATGGAACCAAACATAGTCACGCACTGCACACACAGACGCACAGCACACACAGACGCAAGGCGGGGGTGGGGGGGGGGGGGGGGGAGTGAAGATGAAAGGGCAGAGGAGAAGTGGAGGATAGCCGAGTCACATTATCCTGCACCTGGATGTGGCTGAGGATGGAGTATAGCTCCAGGCATGTGTGGTAAGGATGGCTGTCAGGCTGCTCCATTGCTCAGCTCATCACTCACATACACACACACACACCCACGCACGCATACACACGCGCACAGACACAGACACACACACACACACACACACACACACACACACACACACACACACACACACACACTCACACACATCTGCAGGCGCCACCTGCACTGGATAATTATATGTTAATCTGGGGGCAGAATGGGAGGCTATGAACATCAGTGCGCCAGTCACGCTGCCAAGGCCCTCGAGAGCCAGCGTTTGGGTGGCACACCGTGCCCCCTTTAATCACCCGGTGGCACACAGTCCCTTTTCACATGCAAAACAGCGTTGATTCCCCCCCTTGGCGTCTGAGAAGCGATTGGATTAAATGGGATGAGAACAGACCGCAAGAGAATTCCCATCAGCCACGTGACGTGATGTGGCCCGCTGAGGTCAATAGTCAACACTGTTTTCAGACACGGGGGGTCAAGTGAGGACCGAGCCGTGTGTGTGGACATACAGATAATCTGGAAAGTGTTTCCTTTCTTCTGGCCCTTTCAGGATCAAAAGGCACTCTCTGGAGTTTTCTGGAAATGGTCTGTTGCTGAAAGACCATTACCGTTACCATAACCATGTGAGCCTGTATCACACACACACTGTATCACATTTGAAGAGCAGATTTCAGTTTTTTTCTTATCAACGTGTTGTCACAACCATTATGGGACTGGGGACAAAAAAGGCTGGATAAAGAGGTTGAGAGTGCAGACACAAGAAGAACAGCAAAGAGAGAGCAGATGTTTGGCAAGATGAGGACGACACCGAACGGTGATGATGACGCTGACATTGAGACGGTTCTGCCGAGGCCGAGGGTTTAGTTGGCTACCACACACCAGAGCCTGTGAAGAGAAGTCAAGATGGCTTTATTAGACTCTTTTTTTTTTAATGGTTCGCGTTTCTCCAATAGGAGCGCAGTGAGAGCCCCCACGAGCTGGCAGCCACCAGAGTCTGGACTCGATCTACTCGAGGAGCGCCGCTCCAAGCGAGGAACACATAAAACAGGAAGTGACAGTGATGTCATCACGGCAGAAGCTCGCAGCTGCGCCTCTCTCCCGCCTCTTCGTTATTTGTTTTTTTTCCGGTTTCGGTGCGGCGCAGCGAAACCTGTTGGCTCCGTCCGGCCCCCTGCAGAAATACTCCTCCACGAGAAACGGGAGAAATGTGAAGTGAGAGTGAGAGGCGTTCAGGCCTCGGGCTCTTCTTCTGGCCGTTGTTATCCATTCCTCAGCTGAACCGGTTTTCGCCCTGTTGGTAGCGGTAACACTGTTGCAATTGCAAGCACATGGTCGCACAAGGGCAGCCGTGGTGTTTATTGGTGCCCACCATGAGTCACAATCAACGGTTTGGCTGAGGTGGAAAAATGCTTACATGCAAAATACGGAAACAGCCCGAGGCTTCCAGGTGTCCATCCATCATCCGCAGTGGAAAGTTTAATAATATCCCGGGATGCCGTAATGGACTTTTTTCCCCCTGCATTCAGACCCAAGAATGGCGTTCATTCCCAGGGATTCATCGGAGAAGTCGAACTTTTTTCCTCTCTAGTGTCATACTTGTGGAAATGCACTCTCAGTGTCCATTAATAGTGTGTGTGTGTGTGTGTGTGTGTGTGTGTGTGTGTATCCACGCATTCCTGCGGTCTGTCGATCATCTTCAGAGAGTCAGCGCTAAAACAATAGACCCACACAGGCAGCCACCCGGTGAAGTCATTGAGCTATGGCTGCAGTTGTGTATCCAGGCAACCACAGTGTTCCTGTGGGCAGGGTCAGAGGAAACATCACTCAGTACTAGTTCTAACTCACCCATACAACTACACGGGCCTGATGGGTCTGACCGACTGTGGTATGTAGGCTACTGTGACATGAAGAAACAATGTAAGGCCACGCACAACCCAGGCCCATATTGGATGGGTGCAGAACCCCGTACAAGAGTACCAAAAAGGGAAGGAAGGTCTGCACACCAGGTGACTCCCACTCTCAGTTTTTCTATTTGGTTTGTGACGTTTCGAAGGTTCTGTGACAGCCTCACATTCAGTGGCGTTCCTCACTTGGTTTCCTCTCCATCTCGGATCACCTCACTGCTAATGATTTCTCCCTGGTTTCCCCCTGCTCCAATGATCCACTCACGCTTCAAAGACCAGCATCCTGGGTCTGAGCACAAACAATCACACCTGTCTCAATGGAATTACACCATGTTTCTTTCCAACTTTCCATCCCATTTTACATAACCTCATCTTATATCATCTTCAAGCTGATGGGTCTTTTCATTTTACTCCTCAGTCAAAACCAACTGACAAACAAACTGTTCCTGGCTACTTTTATTTGGCTCACATTCTCTGTAAAGCAGTCCTGCAACAATGACATACCTTAATACCAGAAGTTAAATCAGGTGAGTCTGTATGGTAGCCGACGACGTCATTCGAGCCTTAATAGGGTGATGGGGGTAAAAGTGCACCAAGTGCTTGCCAAACACTCAAGGCAGTGAGTTTTTGCATGTGTCACCCTCACTCAGTTGCAGCACAGTTACTGTAGGTGTGGCTGTAGGTGTGTCGCACGCGCACACACACACACACACACACACACACACACACACACACACACACACACACACACACACACACACACACACACACACACCATATAATTTAGGCAAACCTCTTAAATAAACTTATCAGTTGTATATTTTCATGGACTTTTTTTTTTTTTTAATCTCCAGAGTGATTTACAGTATGTTATTCTGTTTCCTCTCTATGGCAACAGATGGTGTGTACTAGAAGGATACAAATCATAGCATTGTTTTCCTTTTTATTGTTTACATAACTTCACAACAGTACTGTATGTAATCATTCATAATTGCTCATACTAATTGTTGTTTATCCCAACTAAATATTGAAGTTTAGCGTATTTTTACAATTGTGTGAGAGGAAGAAAAATACCTTGTGGTTAATGCTCTGATGACTTCCAGCTCAAAATGTTGCAACTGGAAGACACACACGGCGCACTGATAACACAGCTGCAGGACATGCAGTGGAGGGTTTTCCCTCACGCTATGTAGTGACTCAGCTGGACCGGCCGTGTCCACACACACACACACACACACACACACACACACCTACGGTCAAAGTCTAAGGGCACTGCCCGTTTGGAGTGGGTCCGAACAAGTGTGACTTCTTTAAATCCGCTCCTTGGCTGGTTAGTGAGCGTGGGGTGTGGCGAGGACAGAAGGCCAACAGAGGGGAGGTTTTGAATGTCAGACACTAATTTGTTTTTGTCTGGATTTGTTAGAGCTTGTAACCATGGTTTGGACATTAGGTTAAACATTCAGCTTGGAATGCTTAAAAAAGGAGTTGAATTACCATGGATCAGGATGTCGTTAAATAAAAACATATTTCAATTAGACAGATTGGGCTTGCTTCAAATAGAAGCCATTTTTCATCAGCACACGAGAGGTTATTTGCAGTAAGGATAGCTTAACAAAAGACATTATTTATCTTTCCACTTTTCATAAAGTATTAGTGTGTGTGTACATTAGAAACCGGTTCATGCTGAACAGGTGAATGGAGTTTCATCTGTTATTTGAGCTCATCTCTGTCTCATTGAATCTCTGATTTATGACCGAAGCAAACAAACTTGACCACAGAGACCCAAGCAGTTCTGTACATCCACTTTAATGGGATAATTAAAAAGACAGTTAACACACAGATTTAGCTTTCAGAGCTTTCTATACAAAACAACAGATTATTGCCATGGTCGTCAAAAATTGTTAAACTACAGTAATGCACATTCGCTCAGTGAGAATGTCTTGTCTTTAGCGGTTTCAGTATTTTCTCTTTTCTGTGCTCTGTTTGGTTCAGCTACGCGATAAGAGTGGTTAGCTATGCCTCCGACTCCAGCAGAAAGAGCCCGAGAGCCTTATCAGGGAAAACAAACACGATCCATCTTGGTGTGTGTTATCCAGCCTAACTATTTAACAAGCTGATGTGTCACTCCACGTACAGTTCATGACGTACATGCATATAGGCCCCATACACATATACAGTGGACTGGACACTGTCGAGATCTACAGTAATGATCTAAGACCAACATGCAGTGTGGATGGCTGTGTTTGACTGAGATCAGTCCCATACAAGGCTCTACCCAAGTGGCTTCTCGCAAGAGCAAGGAGAACATTAAACAGAGGAGTCAAAGGAAAGGATTTCATTCTAACATAATATTTGCACTAGGAGCAGAACGGAACCCAAAAAAGCATGAACTTAGCTAGGAGTATTAAACTTTATAAACACCTGAGGGTTCTAATACTAAGTGGTTCTTTAACCACAATACTGCCACCACCTTCTTTACGCACACTTGTCACAAAGCCTCCCAATGTATCAGGTCAATGTGCCAGGGAAAGACATTTTATTGTGAGAAATTAGCGACACAAAGGCTACAAAAGAGCCTCCGTGACGTCAGACACGCTCCACTTACTCATGAGGAGCTATTTGCCTAGGAAAAGCCTATGGCTTGGACTGGTACAATGGAGCAGTTCCATTATCTACACCTTAAAGGTGATGTATGTGTGTGTGTGTGTGTGTGTGTGTGTTTCTCTATGTGTGTGGTGTGTGTGTGTGTGTGTGTGTGTTGGGGGGTACAGGGAATGTGAGTATATCAGACCACCAAGACTGGGAGAAGGACTCTGATTGGCTAACGTAGGGGTTCGGTGCTGAAACTCAGTGGCTTTTGATTGGAGGCCATAAGGTAGTTTTTTTTGTTTTGTTTTGTTTTGTTTGCAGCTGAAGGTGGAGCGTGCCTGGTAGCGCTGGCTGTGCTGGGCGGGCGGGCGGGCGGGTGGGCGGCGAGAGTGGCGAGGGGGTCGCAGGGGGAGAGAGCTGAGCGGGCTCAGGGCTGGGTGGCTGTGCTGGGCTCCTTCTCGTAGATGTAGCTGCCGACGCCCCCGGTGTTCACTCCTGCACACAAACAAACACACACAGACACACGCAATTTACACATCAAAGAGATGCTATTTACTGCCATCAACTTTAAATGATTTTACAGTACTAATGTGTGGGCTATTGGAGCATACAGCAGTCTACTGTATCACACACTAGTTGGGCAGGCAGCTCACTGCTCTGGGTTAGTGGCGCTCGGGGAGCAGTGAGGGGTTAGGTGCCTTGCTCAAGGGCACTTCAGCCGTGGTGGACTGGTCGGGGATCGAACCAGCAACCCTCCGGTTACAAGCCCGAAGCCCTAACTAGTACACCACGGCTGCCCACATATGTTAACATGAGGAGAACTGGAGACCTGGGAATCTTGGTCTGGTCGTGCAAAACTTCCCAAAAGCTAGCACAAAAAAAATCAGGAACACTGGTCTAAATGAATAAACAGACAGACCGCCAGATAGGAAAGCAGGCAAGCATGCAGACACCACAACACACATGCGCGCACACACACACACACACACACACACACACACACACACACACACACACACACACACACACACACACCACAAACACACATCTGTAAATAGAATTCATTCATATTGTTATTAGGGTGCATGACAAATAGTTCAGGGTGCACACAAGCATGGAGACAAATGGACTGGAATGGTATGGAAATTACTGTGAATGATTGCTTATGCAAGTGGTCACATCTGAGTAGAAGGCCAGATCAGTGCAACTGATGACTTTAGAGAAGCAACAACTCCCTCTACTGGCGAGTGTAAAAGATGCAGATCCTGTCATACCTTTGGGGCCAAACAGCACGGCGTAGCAAGGTTTGTGGCAGTAGGGCTGACCGTCATGCTGTAACACACATGAACAGAACATTGTTGTACATAATATATTGTTTCTCATATATTTCCTTATCTATGGTCAATTTCTTTCTTTTCTTTTTATAATTTTCTATCCCATCTGTCCACTCAGTCACTTTCCCCTTTACACTCTCCCTCTCTTCCCTCGGTCTCCTACCTCTGCGTGGCTTCCAGCAGACAGGGTCTTACTGCACCGCTCACAGCGTAGGCATGGCCGATGCCAGTCTTTCCCCAGCGAGGTCACCTTCTCCGCTGCACACATAGACGCACACACACACACGCACACACACAGGGTGAGAACCGCAACAACCACCACAAGGATCACATCTTCTTTTCAATATAAATATCTCTAGGTTGAGGAAGTGAGGAAGAGGTTTATGAAGCTCACCAAAGTAAACCTTCTTATTGCACCTGGGGCAAAGGTTAGCCTCTCCAGCAAAGGTCGTCATGCTGCCAGCTATCAGAGAAACGGGAGATGATGAGTGAAAAATTATTTATGGATCCACCACATTGTTCAAGATGACATCCCTCCACCAAGATTCATGAAAATCAACCTGACAAACAAATCTAAGTGAAAATCTCCTTAGCAAAGGTGATTAAAAAAGAAATAAAATAAAAATAAAAATCATGACCCTTGCTCTTAAGGCTATTTCTCTCACACTCCCTCCCACACACACACACACACACACAGATGGACGGGAAGTTGGATGACCTCTGGACCAGAAGTGGACATGAGAAATGACTCTGCCAGACCAACCCTAGAATCCCTGGCGGTCACTTGGCTTAACCCCACAGAGCAGTCCTCTCACTGGCTCTCTCAGGCCAGTACCTCCCATCCTCTGAGAAGTTGAGAGAAGCCTCTGCTGTATTCTTGTGGTGTACAACTAAACAACTAAAGAAATAAACTCAACTAACACCACTGTATGGAAGCTCACAATATAACTTATAATAGTCTAATATCAATACTGCTCATACAATCCCTGAATGTTGGGAGTCCCTGTTGCTTTGGATAAAAACATCTCACGTAAATACCACTCACAGTGCCTTGACCTTGACCTTGACCTTGACCTTGACCTTAACTAACAACAACTACAACATCTATGCTTTCTGCCACCTGCGTGAGCTTGCGGTCAGTGAGTGTACCTTTGGAGGGGCCCTTGGACGGGACGGAGGCCGGTTTGTCCTCTGGTTTGGGGGCGCTCACAGGGCCCCGGGCAGGAGCGGAGCTGTTGTTGGCTGGAGTGTCATACACGTAGGAGCCAGCCCCGCCAATGTTCACACCTAAACACACACACACACACACACACACACACACACAGACAGACACACACACAGACAGAGACATAATTAACACAACTCTCCCCCTCCACTTTAAACCTCTCACAAAGTCCATGTGCTCTGCAAAAGAAAGTACTGTAGGCTGTAGGTTTGGAGATGTTCTTTGTGCTGCCCTTCTTGTCTCATCTGCTCTTTATAACTCATCTACTGGAACAGAGTCCAGCCTTCAGTGAATTAGCTGGAAACAACATTACACTGCAGCTGAATACACGGAGGAGCCACCGACGCTGAAAAAGGCAGCCAGCTTTTAATTGTGTCCATACTGTGCTTGAAAAGGAGTCCAGCTCTAATGGTGACTTTGCTGACAATAACAGACCATTTATAAGAGCACTCCAGAGGCTCCCTGCTGCGCAGTAAGTGTGCCAAATGACAGGGGCCCCGAGAGAGAGGCAATTGGTTGTTCTTTGTTGTGGCTATCCACTTTAGTCCTCGGCACAACCAGTAGAGGGCAGCACTGTGCATGATTCTCACAACTTGGATGGCAAAGCCGAGGGGTGGCTGAGAGGGGCAGGACTTGTGGTGTTCCATATTGTGCCTACTTAGGCTGGTGGGAAGCTTCTCAGTTCACATTTAAAATGTTTATGTAAGCGAGCAATGTTGATCAGAATACCTAAGAGGGAAGATGTATGTATGTGCATCACGCACATGCACACGCACAAGTGTGAACACACACACACATACACACACACACACACACACGCGTTGGCCTATACACTACAAATCTACATTTCTTAATGCAGGTCCTCACCTTTTGGTCCGAAGAGAGCAGCATAGCATGGCTTGTGGCAATATGGCATTCCATCATGCTGTGGATGAGAGTGAGAAAGACAGAGAGAGAGAGAGAGAGAGAGAGAGAAGACTGAGTACCATAAATGAGGACAGAACTGAGGAGCTACACAATATAGGAACTCCATTACGGTACAGCCTACAGCCACCATTTCACTAAGATTGATTTAAAGTCATTACTAATGCAGTCTTAGACATTACTAATGCAGTAAGGGAAGTTGAGGGCGTTAACAGAGGCTGTCTATTCTTTCCAGGGACTGAAAACAGAACGATTTTCCTTTTGGTTCGTTCTGAGCAGAAACATCATTCTTTCGTTCCTGTTCCAGCATTCCAAGGCCTCTTCTCTAAATGGTAACCGGTTAGAACGTTATAAAAAACCTTGACATTAGCGATCAAGGCTAACTGTTAAAAACATTGTGCATGAAATCAGGCGTGGGGTGAGATTTGAAAGTAGGCAATTAGCCTTTATAATATTAACTCTTCAAAAATGTCTGATAGCCTAACTTCAGGCGCAGAAAATGTCCTTGCTTTTAGCCTGGTAAATGATAGCCTAACCTATGTGTGGTGCTAGTGCTACCAAATGCATGACACTAGGCCTAGATATTTTCTTTGTATCTCTGGTAGCCTATGTTATTTCACACAATATTCTGTTTTTATACTAATAATCATTCATGATGAGCGTCTAGGTCACTGATCAGCCTGCGTTAGGTCTGAAACGCAGAAGAGCAGCAATGATGAATTTCCAACGGCTGCTCAGCTCCTTGACTTCCTAGAGTCTGTGCATTTGCCCAGTCCATGTACTGTAAGAGAGTCACTCTTCCCACTCACACGCCACCAACAGTGGCATAACAACCAAGTCCAAGTTGCTCTTGCGTAGTGGGTGTGCTAGCCAAGATACGAGGTGGGCAATAGGCAGCAAGCGGATGGTGAGGGAACATGGTGGCACGCTTGATAACACCCAGAGCCAGCACAATGGGGGGATAGGGAGAGGCTCGAATCAAATCAAAAACAAATGGCCTTACATGCCAAGGCGCAGAACATGCTGGAAAAAATGCCTCATATCATAGACTAACTGATGTTAGTGGCCTCTAATGTGTGTGCGCGCACCCGTGTGTGTGTGTGTTCGTGTGTGTGCGCACGCGCCTGTGTGTGTGCGTGAGAGAGAGTAAGTGAATGAGTGAGTGAGTGAGAGAGAGAGAAAGAGAGAGAGAGAGAGTGTGTGGGTGTATCAGTCTGTCTGTGACACTAGCAACCTCCAGCATCAAAGGGCTTCGGGAGACAAGCAGAGGCCTGGGAGGCTGAGGAGGACAATGGGAGTGCATGGAACACAGGCCTAATCACATGAGCAGAGGCGGCCTGATGAGAACCTCCTGACCAGCCCTCTGATGCCATTCCTGCAGTCAGGACGCCTCTGCAGTACAAAGGATTAGATTACCTCCTCAATCATCCCACGCACGCACAGACACACACCCGCGTACAGACACCCAGCACTCACACACATACAAATACGCACGCACAAGCGCATGCGCACACACACACACACACACACACACGTGACGCGATACATAGGCACAAACACACATGTGTACACTCATACATATATTATGCACACGCATGCGCGCGCACACACACACACAAACACACATATACCTGGATATGTGCACACACACACACACACACACACCTGAATATGAGCACACACACACACACATGCACGCACGCACGCACGCACGCACAGTTTGTGTTTCATTGCTGTGTGCTCATCTCGTCCATCCCTGTGGTCACGGAGGGTCCAATCCTCCCAAAGCTGATGGTGGCTCTGAGCCGAGTGCAGCCCCTTCAGCCAACTGAGACCCAAGGCTGATGTGCGATGGCTCTCCTCCTTGGTCTTATACCAGCCAGGCTTATGCAAGCACACAGTGTGAGAGTGCATGTGTGTGTGTGTGTGTGTGTGTGTGGGGGGGGGGCTCTTTTAAGAGCACACAGTGAGGATTAGATATCCCAGCCCACTCAGTTCCCAGCTTCTCCTTTTCCATACAGCCCCCACATACCGCACACACACACACACACACACACACTCACATAGGAGTAGTCTGTTTGCCATACCCTCCCTCTCGTCCTCTGGCCTAGAAGCAGCCATGTGATGCAGTGAGGATCCTCGCCATGGAACAGGGTCATCAGGATGATCAGGGTCATCAGGATGATCTTAAGATGTTTTTGCCTACTTCATCAAAGATGAAGTGTTTGTCTGTATGTGTGTGTGTGTGAGTGTGAGTGTGTGTGTGTGTGTGTGTGTGTGTGTGTGTGTGTGTGTGTGTGTGTGTGTGTGTGTGTGTGTGTGTGTGTCTTGGTTGAGCTCCTATGGCCCTGAGAATGGCCAGATGGAGGCCCTGTTTGTACGGATCAGCCTGTGGTGCTCTACAGAATAGCCAAAATTCACACACACACACACACACACACACACACACACACACACACACACACACACACACACACACACACACACACACACACACACACACACACACCTCATGGAGAAGGTCTAGGACGGACACCACTATGAACCATATTCAGACAGTGTCTTAAACCATAACAATCATAAAAACACAAATGGCTATGTGTAATGGAAGGAGTGTATGTGTGATGTTTCATTTTTTTTGGATCAAATTCCATTTCATTTGTAGAACACACTGTTTTGAAACCATATTTCAGCTGATTGTATTTCATTTTGAGTCTCTTGTTCGAGAGCCCAGAAATATAATATGGACATGTGAGCTTACATGCCCTTAAAAATGAGTCTCTGAAAGCGTTTGCCAATTGGACACAAATGAAGAAAATCAGATTGGACCTGTAAAAAAATGTGCTCTAATACAGTTAACTGATGATTCAATAAAGAACCCCTGTGGACCCGGAGAGGCTTGTGCTCAGATTAATGCATTGTGCTTTATCACTAAAGAGGGGTCCTTTTGTGTCTTCAATTGTGCCTGCCCGACATAATGACAAAATGGCACACACACACACAGTGCACGCTTGTGTGCTCCAACACACCGCCATGCCCCAGTTTACAGTGCCATGTGCCATATGGCACGAGGGGTTGGTGCCTGGCGATTAATTCTTCAAATAAAAGGGCACCGTGCCTGCTCTGCTCTACGCTCCGGCTCCGCACACCCAAGGACTGATGGGCACACAATGTGTCATTATATCAATACGCGCCCTCTGCTCAGGCACCGTCCCTCGGAGATCCACAATGAGCACAAAAGAGAGAACGCCACGAGCCCACAGACAGCCTGACTGAGTCCTCTCAGAGCCGGCTTCCAATGTGGTCACACCATTGTTGGAGCTCGTTCAATTTTCCCACAATGCAATGTTTCTGTTACTCAATGGTGGAAGGTGCTAACTAACAGGTCGTAAGTATGATACTAAACGAGCACACACATACGAATGGAAAATCTCTGCATCAAAATCTCCGCAATACTGTAAATGGGTTTAGATGCAAGTGGCTGCTAAATGACTTAAAATAAATGTTCAACAGGGAAAAGATATCTGTCTATATTCATGAGACATTGCACCAACATTATATGGCTACACTTCTCAGTACAGGACTGATTTCCTTAGGAATTATCGGCTACCCTAAAGCTGTAGTGTTTGTTGGAGAAACCAGGCCACTAGAAATCAGTGGAGATCTACAATCCTAGCTGAACTTCAAATTAATTAAATGGTGATTTGATTAAGATTATTGGGGGTCACTGAGAGGCTGCATCCAGTTTTATGCTATGTTTTTAGATGGATTAACAGATCTTGTTTGTGTTCCCAGTCGAGAAGGTACAGAAGATCATCACCAGAGGCCATGTAAGGCAGTGTCCATGGTGACAAGGAGGATCCATTCAAAGTCTTCAAAGTACTAAAGTAAATAATATGGTCTTCAATGTAATTAGAGGTCATGTTTTCAGTCAGGTCAGGAGCATGTCATGAATGAAATGTCTTGTAAGAGAGGGAACACAATGGTAAATGGTAATGTTGTAATGCTGCTCTGACTTACCTCAGCGTGGCCCCCTGTTGTCAGGATCTTGTTACAGCGCTCACACTTCAGACAGAGCTTGTGCCAGTCCTTTCCCAGGGATGTCACTTTCTCAGCTGGATTCAGGAGAGGAGGAGGAAGAGGACGAGGAGAAAAGGGGGGGGGGGGGGGCAAACATGAGAAAGAACGACAAGAGGAAGAGACAACACGATTAGATAAAGTACACAAACACAAACCATGCCTGCGTGAACACTTCCATCTTTTCTTACGCTCCGGTCAGTGAATGTGTACTCTGGAACAAGTCGCTTCCCCAGGCCTCCCTGCTGTGACCGGTGTAGAGAGAGAGGGGGAGTGGTGGACAGAGCTCTAGGGGGTTGGCGTCACTGTACTACAGCACAGAGCTTCTCCACTCACACAATCCCTTCCCGGTAGGCTCTTGTCCTGAATATTAAATCCAATCTGATTTCATCTGATCTGTGGAGGTCCTTTGGGGGTTCCTCTTAAGCAGATAGAAGGATAGAATGGATGCTGATTGCTGAATGTTACTTGGTCAATGGTAAAAGCTAAGGCTGGACAGTGAATACTCATCATAATGTGCTATGCTGCCTTGTTCCTCTCAAATCCTTGAACATCTGGACGATTGCCAACCACAAACATTTGCACATGCGCGCAAGCACACACACACACACACACACACACACACACACACACAAAAGCCATTCAACGTCCTCCAGCATTCCTTTACCCTAATCACATTCCAAAGCCTATTTGCCTCATTCTGACCATCATGACTGTGAGGTCATTTCCTCAGAGTAAGGATACCAATTATACCCTTTCCTACTATAATACCCCCCCCCCCCCCCCCCCACACTAAGACAATGCAGAATATGGTCTGGTCAACCATCTGGCAGCCCCCCAGGAGAGGAAACACCTTTTCTTATCACCGCTGGCCACAATTGTCCAGAAAGCAGATTCCGTTTCCTGTTTATTTCCCTTCCTCTTCTTTGTCCGTTCCAAGCCTCCATCAAGGGAATACTTTCATTTCAGATCACGCTCTCTCCCTACACACACACACACACCACAGAAGGAAAGCCCTTAACGGCTTAAGGTGACGTGTTCTGAATGTTTCTGCAACGCTCTGGAAACGTTTCCCGCCTGGCCCCTTGCCACAGGCTGTTTACTTCTGCGGGTGGTGCAGCGTGATTTATTGGCGTTCCATAACGCACGGGTGACAATCATTATTTGACCTGGCCGCCACTAGGCGCCAACCACTCTGAGCTCACTGGACAGAGTGACCTCACTGCGAGACGAGACCGTGCACTGCGGCAGCGTTGCTGTAAGGGACAATGGTCTATTACGTGGTCTGCTCCCTGACCAACCTGCCCATTTTCAGTTTCGAGCAATGATGTCACCTCTGCTCACAATAAGCCTGCGAGCTCTTGGGACACCCTGGCCGTGCATGTCTATGGGGATCCCTGAAGCTGCATTTCTGTCTGAATGGGTCTCAAGGAGCCTCTTTGTCCTCTCACACCCCCTACAATGCACCAGCAAACTGTATTCACTGTACGCACGCGGAATGTGCTAGAATATGATCGGACACAAAGCACGAGCACTCATGCGTCCAGTGAGAAATTGTGCTGGTAAATCACACTGATCTAACACACACACTGATTAACGCCTGGGCATTCCCTCCAAGGGTGTTCCTTTGTGTTTGGCCGTGCTTACACAGCAATGGAACAAGTTCTTTGTGTTGAAGAAGACAGTTAGGACATCTACTGTATGCATTTACACTACAGCTCTCACACTGAAATAAAGCAATTATGAACCACAAAATGGTGTTTGTTTTTGTTTTCAGTGGCTTTCCCAGTTGCATTTTTGCAACATTTTGCAATCAGATACTTCAATAATGGCCCAAGCATGGCTTCTGGTCCTTAACTCAATACTCGACAGACATATGAGCTGTTGAGATAGCAGTGTTGACTGAGTCTGGTGCGTCAAGGTCAGGCAAGGTGATTCCCCATGTCCTCCCCAGAGATGAGAGACCTCAACAACACAGCATAAATTATATAGTCAGTCATCTCTAAATACAGGCCATGGTGGAGAGACGGAGAGAAATGAGAGAGAAAGATAGAGAGAGAAATATGCACACCTGATTGCAGATTATCCATTTATGCTGGGTGTTTAGCAGTTGAGGTTAGAGCTGTGATGGAATGGTAAGCTCTTTATCCTCTGTGATGTCAACAGCACAGAGAACAGGTAAAGACAAATACTCTGAAGGGATTTTTTTCCCCTTCATTTTTAGACAGGACTGACTGATAGGACATTTTCTTCCACACATTTCACGAGAGAAAATTTCACGAAAAACTTACTCCAAGCTGTAAACCAAATGTCCCAGTATTTTTAAGTCTCTAGGACAGTATTGTCTTAAAACCGCCTAACCATCAAACCTCAAGATCCTTCCTATGTAGCTTCCCAGCCATTCCTTGACTTGCGTGTCATGCACGTGGATTCTCTGGCTAATAATTACTGTGCTCTAACTTGTTTTGTCAAGCTGAATGAAGAAAAGGGAACCCCACTGGTCAGGATTCCTGTGTTTCTCAAGAACCAACATGACTTCCACAACCTGCTGTCACAGTATAGCACATATATGCTGACCTCAACCGTGCTAGGCCCACTCAGTGGTGGCTGATGTATTATGCCTATCGTGGTTAAGGGTTAATAGGGAAAGGAGCGGAAGGCAAACTACAAGAACAACAGCTACGGGTGGACCACTAATGTTCAGGGTGCCATAATCTGTCCGGGCAGAGAGTGATATATTGCCTGCCTCCCTCTACTCCAACTCTAGCAAAGTAAACATCCTCATTAGCTGATTGCACCATGTTCCGTAGGCCTACAGTCAAACCAACAGAGTCACTAACGCTCTTGTTACCCTCAATGTCATTTCTCCGTGTTATTTCACAGTCTCTCTCAGTCGGTGTAATTGTCTGCATGAATTTGTAATTAGACAGCCATTAGAGAAGGAAGCAGTAATGGGTAATTTGGTATGAAGTCAGAGATTGCGCGCACTGTGGTGCAATTAGTGATGGATAGCCATAAACCATAATGAAGCAGCACCCACACAACAACCTGCTAGAACCGAATGCTTGAGGGGAATAGTCCAAATGGGAGACAAACAAACAATTATATTACATTTGTAATAGGTTCGGATTGGGTTAATTACCACAAACTATTTAACAGTTTGATCAAGTTGATAGCTTGAGGATGCTGAGAGGTTATTGCTTGAAATCTCTACACACTAGGAGCTTAATTGTCTGATGACGAATGTACTGAGGAAGGCCTACCGGATATTAGATTGACGTCAGTTCTAAAGTTTAAAGGGAAACTAAGCAGGTTTGGCATTTTCATCGTCCCGGTGGCACAAAACTTGCATGCGTGTTTTTTCCGCTCAGAGGCGCTAGGGGGAAGCGAGACAACCGTCATTCAACCCGAAATAAGTCAAATAACCATTCCAATGACTCTGAAGCTGATTAGTTAAGGCAAATTAAGCTAAAAAAACCCATCAAACTTCACCTTTAAAGCTCATCTTTAAAGGGGGGCTGTTCAGGTTTTTTTTTTTACTTCATTTACCTTAACAGTTTTCTGAGTCTTTGGATTGATTATATGACTTTGTTGTTGCATCTGTGAGCGGAAAAACTAGCCTAGAAACTTTGGTCCGGCGAGCCAGAAAGTCTCACTGTCTTGCGATGCACCAAACTGTGTTACGGCACAAGACACACATGCCAGGCACCAGCTAGAACAAGGTAGTGATGGAGTTTCTCGGACACTGGCCATGGCAGAGCCGGCAAATAGAAGCAGAAAGTGAGTAAACTGTTGTCGGAGGAACAGGGAAAGAGGAAATGGCAGACTGACCAAGCAAGGAGTTTCATAAAACATATACTTTGAAACTGTAGGGGGCGAACTTTAGGAAAACTGCGAGCAAAAACAGTGAAGAAATTGCCAAAATTAGAGTCCCGTGATCAAATCCAATAATGGAACTCTGGTGAAGGCATATCAGAAAATAATGTTATATTACTCTAGCTCATTTCCTGTGAGAAAGGTTATAAAAACACATTGTTACTAAATGTTTCAAGTAGTGCGATCTAGCTATTGCAATGTTAAAACTGTATGTAAAAGTAAGAAGATACACTGATATGCCTTTTTTCCCTGAGTGGATCCTCCACAGTAAATCCTGATACTCTAGACTCCAGTTCTGTATACATGAGTTCAGAAAACTATCACTGATGTGTGGTGTTGATATATGCCTCTTCTGTCCTACCAATTAGGTTTCTAGATTAATACATATCCATCTGTTCCAGCCTGTAAGTTATAGACATCACCCCGACCCCCAACCCTGAGGCCTGAACACACACACACACACACACACACACACACACACACACACACACACACACGTAAGAGGCACATACTCAAACAAACAGCACACAAATATGCCATGTTTATTTTTTATGACAGCTGAGCAGTGGCATGACAAAGTGGCAATTATGGGACATTCCACTGGCCACACACCTGAGCCCAAATCTCTCAGACACAGACACACACACACACACACTACAAAGATGAAAAAAGACGTGTGCAAGCGCACACACACACAAACACACATTTACATAGTAGCACACATTGCAAAGAGGAATAAAGATGTGTGCACACACACACACACACACAGACAGACAGACAGACAGACAGACAGACAGACAGACAGACAGACACACAGACACACACAGACACACACAGACACACACAGACACACACAGACACACACAGACACACACAGACACACACACACACACACACACACACACACACACACACACACACACACACACACACACACACACACACACACAGCAGCAGCTCTACAAACAATAGGACACACACACACACACCATCCAGCAGGAAAGCACTGTGTGTTCATTTCCATTGCACTCTGCTCCATTCTCGTTCTAAAAATATCCCTCTCCACGTCCTCCGGCCAAACAGTAGTTTTTACGCTCTGCTTTAACCAACACAGCACGGCGCACTGTGTCCACGGGAGAGCAGGCTCGCAGACGCCATCACCCAAACCCTGACATGCTGCCGCCGCCGCCGCCGCCGGCCCCATTCCCTTCCCCTCTGTTTTTATTCCCCTTTTTCTTTAACCTCCCAAAGTCATGCATTTCCCCGTAGCCAAGAGCAATAATTGTGTCGAACAAATGGACACACGGTCTGACCTTGCAGAGTCCGGCAAAGCTCCAGCGGCCGGCCTCTCTTTAGCGGTGAGGCGGGCGATCGCGGGAGTGCGCGCGGCTTCTGCTGAATGGGGGCTGTGATTGGGATTGATTGCATGAGGGGACGGCCTGCCCTGTACAGTGCAGCTAAGCTCTGCTCTACTGTAAGTGCTGATGCACAGAATGCACGGGCTGTGTGCGGCCAGCCACTGAGCCGTGTAAATGGTGGCAAGCGCTTGGAGACACGTGCACACACACACTCACATACACACACACACACTCACTCACTCTCTCTCTCCCTCACACAGTCACACACAGATTTGTGTCTTTAGCGCACTGTTTATTTGGTTCCAGACTTTCTGACCAACGGTCTTTCGGGGTGAGATCAGCATATGACTTAGATAACAGAGACGTGCTGTGTGGATACAAGTCTTACCAGTAAATCTTCATTCCAAGCATAATGCATCACAAGCACAACATGCTGTGAGTTTCAGTGCGGACCAGGTTAAGAGAGGCACAGGCATACGGCCTGAAAAGGTGTGGGAACACTCCACCAGAGATCACAGGAAAGATTTCCCCTGGCCATCAAGTGTGGTGCATATGTGTGTGTGTGTGTGTGTGTGTGTGTGTGTGTGTGTGTGTGTGTGTGTGTGTGTGTGTAGGCGTGTGTGTGTGTGTGTGTGTGTGTGTGTAGGCGTGTGTGTGTGTGTGTTTCTGATCACAGAAACATGCTAAATGTGCCAAGTGTGTGTGATGCCCAATGGCGAGTCAACTTTTGTGGGACAGTGGGTCATGGATCGTTGCACAGATCATGGCGAAATGATGCTGGATCAATATTTTCATTACAGCAGAGGAGAGAAAGTAAATATCTGTGTTAGTGGATACGCTGCTCAGGGACGACGGGAGAGCTGCGTGCAGGGTGTCCAACCCAAACACAAGAGACCGAAAATAGACGGCACATACAAATAATGATGAGACTTTAGTGCACTGACTCTCTCTCTGTGTGTATGTGTGTGTGTGTGTGTGTGTGGAGGAGTGTGTCAGCGTGTCCAACACATCACAATCTGATGCAATTATGGTGCAAACTGAGTGAGATGACTATGACTGTGTGTGTGTGCGTGTGTTTTTTCCCCAGACAAGGCGAGGTTTCCTCTCTCTTTTCCAAATTAAGCAAAGTTCTCACCGCATGTCTGTGAGGAGTGTGTGTGTGTGTGTGTGTACATGTGTGTGTGTGTGTGTCAGTTAGAGACAGAGCACTGGACAGGTCACTCGTAACAAAGCCTCACATGGTTAGGCCAAAATAGCTCATTATCACACTCCTCATCTGCCGTTGCCTGCCTCTTACACCTTTCATCACAGTGCAGTGTGTTTGTCTTTCAGTGTGACTACATACGTTACTCATAGGGTGGGATGAAAACCCATTGCGTGCCTTATCTTTATGGCAATATCTGTCCATCAATATCAATGAAATCATTCAATAGTATGAAGTCACTCTCTGAATCACCTATTGGAAGAAAATTAATATTTGCAAAATGTCTTCGCACACTTTACACAGCCTTACACTCTTCTTTTTTTTAACACGCCTTTTGGGCTTCAGCTCTGTCAACGCTGCCAGAAGCCTCTGCCCCATTAACGACTGGGAGGGGAAAATCTATGTAAGAGCCTATTTTGGGGATATAAATAATGAATGTGCTCAGTGAAGAACGAGACCTACTGGAATTAAGACTCTATTTTGGGGGGCGCAGCGCCTGAAATATGCATTTTCGTTACATCACAGGCTTCTGACTACTGGGTAGTGTACTGCTGCACAGGGCCAGAGGGGAGGAACTGTCTCCGTCTACGAGCCACAGCAAAGGATGCTGATGAGCCGTAGCAGGAATGGACAGCCCTGGACGGAGAGATAGAGAGAATGAAAGGGAGAAGGAGAGGGGGAGAGAGAGAAGGAGCCGGGGCCGGAGAGAGACAGACCCCTTATTCACAGTTTTGTTCACCACCTCACAGGGGCTTTCAGGTTACGCAATGGCACAGGAGAGGTGCCACCGACTGAAGAAATTATATTACATAACACACACACACACACACACACACACACACACACACAGAGACACACACACACACACACACACACACACACACAGAGACACACACACACACACACACACACACACACACACACACACACACACACAGAGACACACACACACACATTGAAGAGTTGCCAAGTGCAGTGAAAAAAAGTTCTATAATGGCACAATTTACATGTGTAATTTTGAATGTGCTAAATCCGTAAACAACTGAGACGAGTGCATAAAATCAAGCGTCTTCTCAAAGGGCACGTGCGTGTACGTGTGCCAGTGTGCATGTGTATGAGAGTAAGACGGAGGAGAGCAAATGAGAAAATAAGAGAGTATGGTCCGTCACATTTCCACTCTCCTGCATGCGTGGTTAGCTGTAATGACAGGGAGTGTCCTCTCCAATCTCTAATTCACTCTCCCTCTCACTTTCCCTTTCCTGCTCTTTCCTTCTCCTCTTTCAGTCTCTACCTCTCTCTCCCTCTCTCTCCCCCTTCTCCCCTTCATTCATTTGGCCACTTACAGGGAATCATGCTCTTTCCATATACGTGTAGTATTGCAAAGTGACGCACGTGGTTCTCCCTCGACTCTCCTAAGAGACCTGTAACAAACTCTTCACTTGCTTGTTTTCAGGAAGTCACAGGATATACCGCTTGTCTTATGATGCAAAATGTTTTGAATCATTTTATAAATTTATATCCTGATCTCTGTGGGGACATGCTGTTGCTTTTTATTGGATTAGAGGCACATTTTCCACTCCAGGTCTGAGGCGCTAGGTATGGCTACACTCCTACAGCCTGTTGAGTCTTGGCTCTAAGATTTGGCTAGCGAAATCGACAACACTCCCAAGGCTTTTATTGTGAAGAACTGGATTGATCTGAGATGTGCAACAGTTTTTTTCCCTGGGTAAATCATCCAAGGTTATGGATATTACAGTTGCCAAGGGCTTTCATCGTCTTCTTTGGCTACAGTATGGTGACTTGTTTGTATATGCTGATTGTGTTGACAATGATCATGTAGACAAGTGCAAAAGATGTTTTGGAAAATATATCTGTGCAGGAGAACCATATTCTAGTCAGCACTGATCAGTCAGCAAAGATGCGACCATTGTTCTCTTCTTGGCAGATCAGCATGTGACGCTTGTTCCCAAGTCAGGAAAATCCCCAGCCCTCAAAAACATTACCCTACAATTACACTGCAGACACATATTTCTTACAGGCCCAAACTGATAGACCATGCCCTGTCTGGACCTGGTCAATGTCCTATTGAGTTTTGCATTGGTCACTGTGGTCTGGCACATTGCGTCAATAGCATGTCTGTTCAAGAGCAGATTTCAGAGACTTTACTATAGATGTTAAATCACTTGTTTTTTTTCTGAGTCAGTATTTTCTGGGGATTCTTCTGTCAGAGAGAGATACCAGTTGGCTGCAACTGACTCACTTCTGAGAAAAAGAGTTCTGTTTGTGGTGAGGCAATTGACATGAAAACATTAAATTCACTGAGTCATAGAAATGACAGAATAATATTCCATTCCACGCTGAAACGCTAACTGGAACTTCGGAATTCATTGTATGAATGCTACTTCACAGATGAAAGAGAAAAGTGACGTAATCTAATGAAACAAAACTACTGTTGGCACTAAAACGTTGGAAGTGGAAATATAGCACATAAATTATGTCCCTGATGACTAAGAAATGACCAACATGAACAATTAAACGAATGAGGCTAAGAAGAGCCAAGTTAAAATGTCCAATTCCAAACCGATAATAGTGCAAGGTTCTCTGCCTTTATATGGGATGGAGGAGCGTTTGCATTTTCTCTCTTAATTTGTATTCTATGACGGCTACTGAGGGCTGTCTCCCTCTCGGTATCCCAGCAACCCTTGGGCCCTCCAGTCTCAGTCCCATGGCTCGGTGGCCCCTCTGTCCACCCCGAGTTTCCAAAATAACAGGAATCCGCATTCCTGTGTCCTACAAAAGCCACATGTCAGCCTAAGTATTAGCCTTCCCGTCCACACTCCCACACTTGGAGGCCCTGTACTATCTTATGCTACCGGCATGCTCATACCACTGAGTAAACGAAACAGTTGTACACACTCTCCCCCAAGCACTGCTCTGTCCCAAGTCTTTGCACTTAAACGCATGCAGTAATGACATGATGCTACGCTAGCCTGTGTTTACACTTTATAGCGGCGTAATTGGAGGCCCGTGCGGTGCACTGAGAGCACACCATGAGCAGGGAGAGGCTGGGAGAGGCCAATCCAGCTAAATCTCTTTATGTAAATATCTAAACTGGAGGTACTGATGTTATTTTCGAATGCTTGACAAAAGTTATTTGTGCTTTTTTTTTTTTGTCTTTAGGTCAACAACATATTGCTCAGACTCCAAAAAAGGGGATTACTGCTGGTTTACACCATTTGACTTCAATCAATCTTGCACGGGAGGAAATACGCACAAAATGTGCTACCAGCTGTTCAATAGCAGATTGAATGGAAAGTTTTAAAAAACGGAGCCTTTGAGCCAAATATGGGGTCTAGACAACGTCTCACCACTTCCTATTGCCAGGCTTTAAGACAGGATGTTGGTGGGAAATTTCTGGGGAGGGTTGAAGAACAGAGATTCCTGATACCCACAATACGCAGCTGGTGATGTCAGTCGGTGTGCTATTCAGTGCAATACAGTGAAATATCTAATAAGAGAGGCACAAAAAAACAATATCTGATAAATCTTTTTTTTCTAATAAAGTAGGATAGCTCCTGAGCGCGAGCCTGCATTTCTGTAGTTTGGCATGCCTTGCTCTCTCCATCTCTCTCTCACACATTCTCCCAAAACACACAGTTGTAAACCAACACACAACACCACACCTACTCTACCCCCTCCATACAGCTGCCATACAGCTGCCACACAGCTTCACACCACAACTCCAGCTACAACAGCACAAGCACAACCACAGCACAACAGTTGGCGATCCGCTGATTTATTCATAGGCCCATCAATCTGCCTCCGCCACATATGGGGCAAGAGACACGAGAAGAGCAAGTGGACAGCGGCGAGTCTGATGACATTAGCCCCTGCACTACGTGACATAAGGGAGTTAAAGAGGCGCTTTTAATCCCTTTTGGCGCGTTGTTGTTGTTGTTTACACTGATGTTTTAGAAGGAGGAAACGTAATCTGTGCCCAGGCTGGAGGCCACCTCTGCCCTGCTCTTGCTCTGCCCCTGACTGCTTTCTTCCAGCCTGCCCTCCGAGGAGCAGGAGGAGGAGGAGGAAGAGGAGGAGGAGGAGGAGGAGGAGGAAGAGGAGGTCGAGGGCGCCTGTCTCTCTGGCTGTGCGATGAGCAGCTGCGATGGGGCTGCATGCGCGGCGCGCGGCAGCGACGCTCGCTTACGTAACCGCCAGCATCCTCTCGTCCGCCTCGCTGGTTCTTTTCAGCGACCCCCCCCCCTACACCACGACTTTATTGGCTGTTCCGAGTTATTGCCCCTGGATGCAGAAATGCAACTCAGAACACAGCACACAATGCAAGTGTGGTATGTCAACATCAGAAACACACACTCTCTCTCTCTCTCTCTCTCTCTCTCTCTCTCACACACACACACACACACACACACACACACTATTGACTGATTGCTTCAAAAAGATGT
This sequence comes from Sardina pilchardus, assembly GCF_963854185.1. Classification (NCBI taxonomy): domain Eukaryota; kingdom Metazoa; phylum Chordata; class Actinopteri; order Clupeiformes; family Clupeidae; genus Sardina; species Sardina pilchardus. The sequence continues at coordinate 6,367,865 of NC_085013.1, forward strand.
GCAAACACCATGAAGGGCTGACTTCATCAGACTATATATAGCCTTTGAAATGGAGCGAGCAAAGGGCGAGAGTAAAGGAGATGAGACAGGCCAGTAATTCCCCGTTAACTGCTCAGTAAATAAGAAAATAAACACAACACTCAAACTTCACTTCCAGACACAAACACAAACACACCCACACCCAAACTGGCACATGTGGTCTCTCTAGGGGAAGGAATCTCTCATCCCCCTGAGATGGCACCAAACTCTCATGACACAATTGCATGTCATAAGGGGAACCTTTTCCAAATCCATCACAGAGAGGACATCCTTTCTCGCCACACCTCACAACCAAACACACAGGGAGCCTTATTTCAGTAGGATTACTCTTGACATTGATTTGTGCAGGTTAACATTTCTAGTAACCAAAATTAGGTTGATTAATGCTTGGATGTGTGTAGTCATGGTGCTTCCAGAATGACTTTCTCTAATTAACCAGTGTTCCTTTGTCCTCACAAAGCCTGTGTATGTCTGGAGGCTTTACAAAAAAAAAAAAATAATAATGAGAGTGACCCAAAGGGTCACAACATCAGCTAAACAAGAAGTGATTTGTTGTATAGCCATACAAAATGTGATTAATTAGTTTATTACTTAACTTAATAAGATAATGTGATATATTTAGGCCATTCAATATCATGGAATTCTGGGTAGATGTGGGCCTATTCATTAAACTAATATCTAAATTAATTAAAGGTTTAGACTCAATGGAATCCAAAAGCTGTAAAATTGGTTAATAAATTAATCTTATGCTATGGCATGGAATAATGACCACTGTCGGGTATCAACTAAAACAGACAGCTTTATTATTGTTTATGCGTAGGCTACTTGTTTCAATAATAGGCCTAACTGCTACATCTCGTTATAGCATCTCTCAGATCCACATCGGACTAAGCCCATTAACAATCGATCACATTCGAACAATTCCATGCAAATCAAAATATAGCCTACCAACTTCAGCCTGACTATAGCTTTTCTATATTTGTTCGTGCAGCTTAGCTGCTATACAAAAAGAGAGTTAAATAAAAGGAAATATCAACTGTCTTTTTTGTCTGATTTCTGAGTTAATGCAGAAATCAGACAAACATCGACCGAAGAGACAACGTAAACAATCAGTGCTGTCATGCCTATACCATTCACAACATGTGGCTGGCTCCAAAACACAACAAAAGCCTCAATATCATTTGATGAATATGAATTCACTTACCAAAATACACAGTCTTCTCGCACTTGGGACACTTTGAAGACATGGTGATCTGATGAGTAAACGTCGCGTGGAGAACACAATGTTTCGTGTGGTTGGCGGTCCTCTTTCCCCAGCGGCTTTCCCTGATGAAGTTCCTCTTTGAAAACCGGGAGCATCCTTTCTCTCCATGCACCGCGCTTATTTAGGCCCGCGTAACCCCGCCTCCTACAGGCCGTGCCTCTGACGATCACCCCGCCTCTCTCTCCCTTTGGTTTAGGACCCGGTCAGTCATCGACAACACAACCACATCCCGTGCAACTACTACGGATGTCGGATTTGAGCTATGGTTCATCGTTCAACTTCAAAACACCATATAACTAGCGACAGTGTCCCCCAAACTGTCAGACTCGGACCAACATACATAGCACTATGTAAGTGTGAACCAGGATAGTTTCGTCCTCACTACAGTGTTGGCTGCAGACCAGGCGCGGTCTCTTTTTTACGCGTGCGTTTCCTTTTCCACTCTTTAAGTGGAACATGAATGTCAGGACATACAATGGTCCCATTCAGTGTGCGCATCAATAGAGGTTCTTCAGCACATGTTGGTGGACCGTTAAAATTTCAAATGTCTCTGAATGACGTCTGAAGTTTAAAGGGATAATCCGGAGTGAAATGCACTTTAGATCAATTTTTCGGACTATTGGGAGTACATACGTTGAGTTGACACCAAAATCATGTCATTCGGATGTATTTTGAGAAAGTTCGCGCTCACCGTTTTTAGCCAAAACTCGTTAGCCTGGAAGTGACCGGGGCGTGTCCTTTCGCCGCTACAAAACGCTATTTTTATACCTCTTCTACTGTTCCAAACAACACTACACTTACGTGGTAGTGAGTAGAGGTTCCCTAAAGCCAAACCGAAGTATCCGCACGTCTTTATGTGGTCGGATAGAGAGTCCAGAATGAATTTAATCGAGTCCGTACCTTTCCGGAAATGTTAGTAAAGTGTTGTGAAAACGTTGCTAGCTGCAACAGCGACATTTCCGGAAAGGTACTGACTCCATTAAATTCATTCTGGACTCTCTATCCGACCACATAAAGACGTGGGGATACTTCGGTTTGGCTTTAGGGACCCTCTACTCACTACCACGTAAGTGTAGTGTTGTTTGGAACAGTAGAAGAGGTATAAAAATAGCGTTTTGTAGCGGCGAAATGACATGCCCGAGTCACCTCCAGGCTAACGAGTTTTGGCTAAAAACGGTGAGCTCGAACTTTCTCAAAATACATCCGAATGACATGATTTTGGTGTCAACTCAACGTATGTACTCCCAATAGTCCGAAAAATTGATCTAAAGTGCATTTCACTCCGGATTATCCCTTTAAAGCTGTATTCTAGAGAGGGGAAAAGATCAGCCAAAAATAGATGAACTGTTTCTCCAGGCTGGCACATTCAAATTGGACTTTTTTGACATCAGTGCAACAGTTTTGGCAAAAGTGACTTAAATAAAATTGCCCAATAGGCCTACTCTTTTCCATTCAAACTTTTTTCTCCATTTTTAGTTTTCACTCACATTTTATCCATGATCTTATCCCAGCCTGACCTCACTAATTGTGTGACATCACTTCCTTGTGTCTGTGTGCCTCTGTGCATATAGCAGAAAGATGGATTAATTCATTCCTTAGCTTGCTGTTCACATCAGTCCGGTATGGGTCAGAAGTTCCCAGGCAGTAAACTAACATCCTTGTCTGGTTATATCATCCATTAGAAATGTGTGAACTTCCTATTGATTAACTCATATATTTCTTTAAGGGTCTCTTATCTCTTAAGTCATTGTTGAAGTGCCTTTTGGAAACACTCTTTGTACAACCATGGGTCCTTTACTTCCCTCTGTTTTCAATAAGGACATTGCTGGCATCTCACGGGTGAAGATAATATTCGGACACATGCAGAAGTTACACGCTTTCATTAACCCAAAAGGGTCCAGGCTTTCTTCCACGCCTAGGTAAATATCTGACAGATAGAGAGAGAGAGAGGGAGAGAGACCCTTTTGCCATCCATGTGCTTGAGAACCAGTCTGTGTGAGTTGCTGTTCTTGCAGCTTTGCTCAGCTGCATTGCAGGAACTGTGCGCAGTGGAAGGAGACAAAACTAGTCAGCAAAAGACAGCATGTAGAGGACAGGGAGGTACAGTATAGCCTATAAGGTACAGGGGTGTATAGGTCCTTCAGGGGGAAACAGACTGAAAAAATAGGCTGGCATTTAAAAGGCTGTTGAGGAAAGACTGAAAAGACATGATCATTGTTGCAATCCAAGAGTATAAAAGGTTTACGTTCAACGCAAAAGTATGTAAAAAAAAATCCTATTTTATACATGCAACTCTAAATCCTCCTAAAAAGAGTCTTCAGAGTGACTGGGTCACGGAGAAAGACCAGATAAAGTACTCATCAAATTCAATAGAACTGAATTGAGGGTGATCCATGGTTGGTACAAAATCAAAAAATGCATGAGAGTAATGCTTCTACCACGGAGAGTTATGTGACTGAAATTTTCTATCACCTTCCTAACAATGTCTTACTCCTCCTGATACAGTAACCTATGTCAAACCCAATAGCCACCTATCTATACCAATTTCAAGATTACTTTCGGGGATTTTTAAAAAGATCTCTGGCGCAAGAGAAGCATCTGAAAGTCCATGAACAGAAACACATCCACAGTCTGAAGCACAGTCTGAGTCAATGATTAACTACATTAACTTCTTGGTCTGTCTCTCTGTCAATTCAGACTAACATTTTCTAAGAATTATGTTACTGAAGGGGTAAGTAAAAGACAAGAATGTGTACTGTAATACACAGCAAATGTTAAGAAAGACCAGTGATGTCCATATCTGCCCCATTAAATATTTGAAGGCATTCCCAGAATCAAATCAAATGAAAACTGGACTGATTGTTACTGCCTGTTCAATTTCTTCCTCAAACTGAGATGAACTCTTATGATGTTTGTCTATATTGGGTTTATTAAATAAAGAAGTTCTGCAATCTAGCCAAAATATGGTTGGTGAAAATTCAATTGGCCGCCAGCAATGAAGTATATACTCGAATTATGAGGATACTTTGGCATTGACATAAACTAACAGTTTTGACTTCAGTCTGCCACTGCCACCATACAGGCATTGTCTCACCCCAAGTCAGAATGTCTGGAGCACGTCTGCAGTAATCTATTCCACACATTGTACAACTCCCACGTCCGACATATCCCTATCTCTCCCCACTTCCCCCAATCACACACACACACACACACACACACACACACACACACACACCTCGCCCTGCTCTTTCACATCATATAGAGTTTTACTAGTTACTATACACAAAATCGCACACAGCCCCACCTTCCACGCCTGCACATTCATACATAGACCCTCGCACACTCAGACAGGCCACTGTCAACAAATTTAGCAAATGGAGTTAGGTTTCTTGAATGAGCGGGTGCACGGCTTTGATTATGACCACAGGCAGTCGAAGAATGCGAGGGGATGCATGAGTGTGGCGAGGGCGTAGTACACATGTGTGCTGAAGGGTGTGTTTTTTTAGGTCATGTGTGCATAATGACCAATGGAGATTAAGTGTCTGTGAACTAAAAATGTGCTTGTGCATGTTGATAAAACTGAGAATGACCTTAGTTCCCTGTTACATGTGTCTCATTATGTATAGGTATGTGTATGTGTCTATGTGTATATGTATTGTTTGTGACTAAAAGACTAACTAGCAAGGAGAAGTAGGGTAATGGCCTCCTAAGGTTCAAGTGCCATCTGTCTAAGCAGAGCATAGTGGCATAGCAGTGTGCTGGGCCCATAACCCGGAAGTTGAGGGATTGAAACCATCCTCTAAAAGCTTTATGTGGCACTCCAATATACGGTTAAGTCCAACGTCACAGGCCCAACAGCTTTTTCGTAGTTTACTAGTGCAGCCAGCCGGTTTTCACAACTTGTTAACCTTGTTGCCATCACTTCCATTTTAGTGAGGGTAAAACAAAATCGCTTAACTTTAACAGAGTAATTACTGTAACGGTGCAGACAGATTATGTAAAGGGTAACGCCCAGGCTTCCGCAAAAAAAGGATATTTATTAGGTTGAGGCAACAAGTGAGTGGTAGGATGACAATTTTCTAAAAGGCTATACTCTGAATAGCGGAAAAAATGGTTCATTTTACCGTCTAAAACGAGCTGCTCTGAAAGCCGTTGGAAAGAAAATGATCAGCCCATTATTGCATTGTGACTTAATAAAGAAAATAAATCAACACAACAAGCCTTAACAATTCACAATGTGACACCAGGACCATGTGACCATGTCTATCCATGTACATAGGTTAGTGGCACCCTATCCTAGAGTCCTCCCTGACATCAGTAAGTTTTCTTAAATCAAAATAAAATCCTTTACCTGTTATAGATAGCTTTTACCATACAATGACTTTACCTTTTCTTCTCAGTATTTGTATGCTTTTATTTATTTACTTTTAAACTTAAAAAATATACACTGTGCTTTTGTAATTCGGAAAGACTACGCCCTATTTACTTTTTGTGATGGACATGGAAGAAAATCCAAGGAAACTGCTTTGAACCTCACTTCCACCTCCAAGCAATTGTTGTCAATCAAGTTGTAGTGCAAGAGCGTGAGAGAGAGGGCAGTTCTTCACATGGCAACACCAGCCTGCGTCTCCTGGGATCAGACAGAGGTGTATAATTAGCATCATGTGAGGACATTCAGCTGGGGAGAGAGGAAGAGGAAAAGGGGAAGAGGCCTTGAGGAGAGGCTGGACTTCTGGAGGAAACGCAGGTGGAAACACTAGGAAAGGTCAGGGAGTGGAACAGGGCACAGGGAAGGAGGTGTTTCTGGCAGGGTGGACTGATGGCCACTGGACAGTCTCAGGCTGCATGCTGCGCCCCGACCCTGGTCCATGACCCTGTGGGGTTCACTGGCAAAGGTCAAGAAGTGGAACAGTGCAGAGGTGCGAGCCCAAGTGTGTGTGTATGTATTGAGGTTGTCCCATTTTGACTATTTCCAAAGTTTATAAATGTGGAGCTCATTACGCTCTTTGAATGGCTTCATGAGGTGTTTGAACAGCTCTTCACTTTCAGTTGAATTGCCCATTTTGCACATCTCAATCACTATTCACATATTTAAGAGATCGCCCTCATACATCCGGTTGCAGCATTCATTAAGATCTCAAAAAAGGTGTACCTGTACATGAGGATGAGTATTTACTGGGGCAGCTGTGTTGCACCGCAATTTGGTCTCAGTGCCCGGGGACCCAGGTTCGATTCCCACCTGCGGTCATGTCCCAGTCCCTCCCCATCTCTCTCTCCTACTCACTTTCTGTCTCTCTCCACGGTTCTGTTGATATAAAGGCAAAAGCTTGAAATATACTTAAAAAAATAGTATTTACAAAATAACCTGTTAGTGAGACATCATAAAAGTAAGGGCTTAGTGGAGTGGTGTGTTTTTATGGACAATGTAAATGCTGAAGTTTGAGAAGGATTGCCAAATGCATTCCACTTATCCAAAATATTATATACTTAACTAGGATATTCTGCTACCAACATTCCCCGTGCATTTTAAGTAGTTTGTTGTGTAGAAAGAAAGTTTTGTTTTTATAACAGCAATACTGTCAGTTAAGAGTATGAGAGTTTGCAGACACTGATACAGTCATGGATGGAGTCAGTGAGCATGGGAGTCTCAAGCAACGCATGACATTGACTAGTTAAATCCATAACATTCCATTTGCACAGAGATGGGCTGGAAGCAGTCAACTGCTTCTCCCACTGATAGAGGTGATGTTCCTCTCAGACTGTGTCTCCCCTGTGTTCAATTTCACAGCTCATTTTGTGACTCACTTGATTTCTGTTGAGGTTTACAAACACTAGCTACTGTAATGCAGGATTTACATGTTACTCTCCTCTATTTTCCTTCTTCTCCCAATCCCTGATCTTTGGTATACAGCCTATTCTACTGCACTTATTTGATCAACTGTTTCCCCCTCTGCTTTATCCCAATACTTTTCATTCCCTTCCGTTTCCTGTGCTATTTCTGTTCTGACTGAGGATAGTTTAATTTTTAATTCACATCTGGACCAAGAGCAAGGCTATGTTTTTGTCTGTATGTCTGTCAACAGCCTGAAAGGCACAGCACTCAATAACTCACTTTAATATTGTGTATTCGTATGGAGAGTCTTTTTTGGCATCCAACTTAATAACGGAGAGTATATATAGAAAGTAATAAAATCTCTCCAGAAACAAAATTCAATTTGCAGGAGAGAGTGAGCAGCGGAGCGGGAGAGGAAATAACGAGAGGGAGACATTATGAGACGGGGAAGTAATGAGAGATCGCTTTGCTTTTGGATGTCAGTCAGCTCAGCTCAGCTCAGCTCAGCTCAGGAAGTGGGGCTGGCGTGGCGATGACGTTGAACGGTCGGGCAGAGCTGGAGTCGAGGGTTGGAAAAAACCAACCTCTTGAGTATGCCAGGCCAGCTGTCATTCCACCGTCTTTCCTTTAAAAAAAAAAAAAAAAAAAAAGTCTCTCAAATATGCAGCTTCTCGTAGGCCCCACGACTCCCTCGCCAGAGGCTCCCAGTCTTACGTGAGCAGATGGACTGGGGTGCTGCTTGAACTATAAGGAGGGTGGGTGGGGGGTTTACAAACTGTCTGACACTTCCTCTCTGGGTGTGTCTGCCTGTCTGTGTGTCTGCCTGTCTGTGCCTTGGATTTTCTCACCCGTCCTCTCCCTCCATGATCGCGGTGCTTTTTTGTGTGTGTTTGTCCGCCTGTCTGGCTAACTTTGCTTCTACTGTCCTTCGGTCTCTTTCGTCGGCTTGTTGGTTGTCGCCATGGGAGACTGCTGGAGTCTGCATTTCTCCACTGGGAGTGACTGAGGTCCGAGGCAGCTGTGGGCAGACAGCTGAGGGACACTCAGACCACTAGCCTGGTGCCTGCATGGTGCCCAGCCCAAGTATGTCTCCACTCCCTTCTCCATCCAGCCTCTCAACACCCACTCTCTCTCTGTTTTCTTCTAAAATAGGACTTCAAATACAAGATGGCAAACTGACTACTGTACTTTTGGGAAAGTCCGGAAACATCAATACGCTTACAGTAGTTGTCCCACACACCTTCCCAGCACTGTAGTTGGTAATCAGAATAATATTTTGTGTTGAATCTTGAGTCTGGTAAAGTTGCGTTACAACATATTTTGAATTTTTTAAATGTCATATGTCAGTGAAATTAAACGCTTGTTGTGAGTCTCCCCAGCATGGTGGTGAGGAGTTAAGCTTATCTCCCAAAGGGTTTCCTCTCCACCCTAAACAGCCGATTGAATGAGTTTCATAGATGTTACTGTGGACCTGTCAAGTCAACCCCCTCCCCAACACACACACACACACACACACACACACACACACACACACACACACACACACACACACACACACACACACACACACACACACACACACACACACACACAGACTAAAGATGATGATGATGTCACTGTGTTTGGGGTCTCTGAGACTGAGCTGTTGTTTTGGGTCTTAAATCTAATCTTTCCACATGTGACGATGAGCGGAAGAGGCGTGATAAACCAATTACTTAAGAGCTGCTTCTGCTCTCTGTGATTGGTGCTCCGTCAGCCATTGAGGTAGCGCACTGGCTTCGGCCTGCAAGGCAGAGGGCAACAGAGGACATGCCGAGCCATAACAAAATGTATTCTTCTTGCACCCTCTGTTGGTCAAAATGATACTGCAGCCTGAACCAAATACATGAAGCATGACTAAAGCCCACATGTCCGCTGGCTAAAGCCTTCTTTTGATTATCTCCTCAGACATGCGTGCATCCAGGAGATAATGGGCAAAAAAGTCAACTGAAACAAACAACTTCTCTCGTCTGTGCTGCAGAAAACATGGGTAATTCGCATCTACAATAACAATTTGTGAAGGCAACACCATATACATTGTACCACACACAAGAGTGAAAGATCTTCAGTGCGAAGCCTATTGAAGTCTCACATTTTTTGGTTACAAGTTGCTCATGAAGTGAATGGCAGCTTGATCTGAACAATATATTTCGTCCATAAACTATTGTGAGTTATGATTTCCAATGGCTATTGTTGTGGCGGGTTGCAATGCCTTGCCTTTCTAACTATTGGAATGATTCAATAAACAGCTCTGTTCGTTAATCGACACTTGACCTTGGAAAAACTTAGTTCACACCTCCAATTGAAAGAGCCAGGAAGTGCTTACTTGTGTGCAACGTTGGATGGAAGGGAGATCTCTATTCAGAGAGAGAGAAGCGTAGGCCACTGCGGCGCTGTCATTTTTTCCAAGGTTTCACAACACCAGCTTCTGATCTCACTCACTGGCTGGAGGGACTGCGTCACTGCTTTCGGTTCCCATCTCGCTGCTGAGACGGCGCCATTCGAATCAATCCCTCTATACCCTACCACCACCATCCTTAACCTGGAGGGGATTTGAATGGGCGCGGGGTGGTACAACACAGTAGTGTTTCATTTAGGGGGGGGGGAGAGTGCTATTTTTTTTCTCTAGTTCTCTGGGTCTGTATGTAATTAAAACACGCAGTGGAATAGGAGGGGAGGGGTGGAGGACGTAGGAAAGACAGAGGGGGGGGGGGGGGGGGGGGAGGAATACGCTTTCCTAATTGATTTCTTCTGTGGCTCCTTTTTAGCTGTTGACTGCTCTTAAAACTGAGGGAAGGCAAGAACATCTGTGGTGTCCCATCTGCCACAGCAACTGTACCTGTCTGTCTGCGTGCCTGCCAGTATACCTGCTTTAGGCCGGGAGCCAGGTCCACCCCTCAGGATGTTTTTTGCTACCTTTTTTTCACTATTATTTCCTATTATCTTATACCTTGAGCCATCACAAGATGGTAATGACCACCCCCAACTCGGCCCCGTTTGGTCTCAGGAGCCAAAAAACACCCTTTTTGGGAAAAGCTTTTGGCGGAATGACATAATTGTGAATATTAAGGTACTGGAGCTACATAAATGGTCATATAACCCTATAATTTAGCATGGTGTATCCTGACACATAGGGGAAACTACCAAAAAAAGATTTTGGGGATTGCTGCCTTTTTGCTGTCAAATATCACCCTCAACATACCCCAAAAGACAAAAATATGTCTGTCCGCCTGACAAATTGTCATAGAAACTGATCATTTTCAAGCATTTTATTATACATATCACTGCCTCAAATGTACACAAAAAACTTCCCAAGTTTATAAGCTTCAATTTAAATCCAAGTTGACCTTTCTATCTAGAGGATTACAGCTGGTATGACCAAAGTTCTCCACTATGCATAAAATCGGAGAAAACAGAACTTTCAAGCATTACCATTCCAAATGGGATTAAGCATATATTAAACTTATTTTTAAAAGAGTCAACAAATGTGAGTTCTACTCTAGTACATATGAGCACTGGTCAGAGCATCTGTGTGTGTGTGTGTGCGTGTGTCCAGTGTAGTTATGCTCTGGGCATGCAGTCCGGCTGTATCTCTGATGACCTGTTTACAGCCACGTCCATTTTCACTGATGGCTGCTTGCTCACCTCTGACCTCTTTGGATCACCAGAAATGACAACACTGTATAGTAGCTACCATGGAAGTCAGAAAGAGAGAGTATTCAATACGCTAGTCAGCCTTGTGATCAGTTAATGATGATGGTTGTTCAGTGACGCTTGATTAAGACAGTTGAGAATCCTCTTACGAGCTTTAGAACCTGATGTGGTGGTTGTCTGGCTATGGGCTAACATGCAGCAGCAAGTAGCCTGGGTGCCAGCCGAACTTAGCCCCGGCCACAACATTTAAGGTTTGGAAGTTCGGTCTGGCATTGCTATATTGTGGCGCAACTATGCTTGAACCAGAGCTGTGCAGACCAATCAAATTGTCAGGGTGGGCTTTATATGACGATAGAGAAATGATTAACAGTAACGTACTCAACCACTTCACCAAAGAGCGCTTTGGTTGACTTGGTTGTAGGTCTATCCAATTGAGTGAAGAGGCATTTTTTTTCCTGGTTCAGTTGAAACATACCCCATAATTACAGCCCAGTAGCCTAGAAATCTAGATGCCCCTAGCGGCAGCAAATGTAATTTGGCTGGCGGGGCAGTCTAGGCACGATCCATAGAGCCAGGGAGCTGAGAACCCGAAGCACCAGCGGGCCAATCACAGCGTGTATAGAGTCGGTGGGTGGGCTTAACATTATGGTGACTGACAAGCGATCAGAAGTTGCGATGGTAACGCATCCTGTTATTTGAAAACAAGAAGATGATTCGTTTAGCGTTATCCTATTGCGTGGAGAGGGAAGGTTACGCATCCTGCTACTTGAAAACAAGAAGATGATTCGTTTAGCGTTATCCTATTGCGGGGAGGGAATTTGAAAGACAACTGTTTATCCCACCCCTCCGATTGAGCCCTGTCTACGGTGAGTGTCCAGACCCTACATCTTGATGTGGGTCTGGCTCGTTAGGCTAACAGCCCAGTGGAGCAGTATCAGACTCAAATTCTGACTAGAATTTTGAGTATGACAACGTCAGGCTAAGCATCAAGACAAGTTGTGGGTTAAAATCAGGCCTGCCACCATTGTGCCCTTGAGCAGGGCACTTAACCTATTAGTTGCTCTGGGGAGACTATCCATTGTAATAATATGTACAGTAAAAGTGTAAAAATTAGTATATAAGTATGAATGAGTAAGTTTCCCCATGCATAAAGGCTTATTAATGAACGTTTCAGTAAATTTACTTTCCTTGTAGAATCCTTATACTGTACTCCTTGCAGAATCCTGTGGTGGTCTTAAAAGTTAAAGGGTCGTTTAGCTGAAAGTCACAAACAAGCACAGTCAGGGCAAGTAAGCAAAATTCAGGGATTCTATAAAGCAGTCTCTTAGATTTTCTGAGTAGAAATGAAACCAAAATAACTTTTTAGATCCAAGTGCTTGTAGCGGGCAGTCCTAAGCTACATAAGAAGCCAACAGTGATGGAGCTCAACAACTACCGACCGTTGGCACTCACTTCAGTCATCATGAAGTGCTTGGAGCGGGCAGTCCTAAGCTAGTCCTAATCAGACGCCGGCTCCCCACCACCCTCCCTACCAGTGTGCCTATCGCAAGAACAGGTCCATGGGTGATGCAATTTCATCTGCCCTCCACTTTGCTCCTAAACACCTGGAACAATGCAACCAGTGCCGTCACTCCCACCATGCGCATCATGCACTGTGCTTAAGGCACCAAAGGACAGAGGGGCCATCCAAATATAGCCAATAAATAGTAGCCTAGCTTTACTGCAAACTGTGCTTCTCTCCTCCTCGATAACGTTTACAATGTCAAAATACACCAACACCATGGTACATTCAAGGATGATACTGTACTTTTGGGGTTCTCTCAATCTCCACCACATATAGCAGATCTAACTTTACTTACTTCACTTAAATGCAGGAGAGAGGCAACGAGAGTGGCAGACTCCAGCTGAATTATCATTGTGTATCTCCTTTTAAATAAGGAAATCATGAAGTCAACAAAGAGAGATTGTTGTTTGTGAGGTTATCTGGGTCCTATAGGTCCTACTGATAGGCCTACTGATCATTTTTAAACTCAGATTGGTGAAAGGGCTCTTTAACATAGGCTGCAATCAATGTGATTTGGGACATGGACAAGAATATAAAGACTAGTCTACTACTTTTCCTTTGAAGAATGGAATTGATGAGTTTCGCACTTCCATTCAAATAGCTAGGTGGCTACCACCAGGCTTCACTTTTTATTTGAAACACAAAGCAACTCACATAGGCACCAAAATGGCCAGCAGCGGCACTGAATGCAACACCCATGTGAGGATGCTGTTCATTGACTTTGGCTCTGCGTTTAACCCTCCTGTTGTGTTCGTTTCATGTTTACTATTTTTATGCATCCGTCATAAATGGCTGCTGCATTATACTGTAACTTGTTATAAATCCATAGTGATAGGCTACATATATTATCATCTAATGTTGTGATAGCTCTTTGTATCAACTTATATTCTGTTGAATAGTACCTGTTTTGAACTTGACCTGAGCTCATGCAAGTCAGAAAGCAGAACATTATATTGGGGAAAGGTTCCAGTGGGGGCTGGCAGAGAAGCGAAGGGGGGGAGTGATGGTGTGTTTGTGTGTGTGTTTTAATGTACAGAAGCACACAAACAGACCATCTGATCAATAGACATGCGCCTGGATTCAATTTTATACACTGACCATTTTCTCACCCATTCATTTCTAATAGCTGGTCATTTTTGACCGGGAATACACACGGGTGTTCTAAAGTTAAATTAAACACGCAAATTGTAATGCAAATGATCAAAATTTGTTTTATGTGTTCAGATGCCCTGCAAGTCATGGAGCCTCATGGGAGTCAGAATAAGTTATCAATATTTTTTAAAGAAAATAATTGTCAATCAGTCACATGCGAACACAACAGGAGGGTTAACACAATCATCCCGATGAAGCTGATTGGGCAGCTTGGCTTGCTGGGTCTCAACACCTCCATTTGCAACTGCATCCTGGATGTCCTGATGGAGAGGCCCCAGACAGTTCAGTTCAGATTGTCAGCACCAGCTCCAGAACCATCACACTGAACCCTGGTGCGTGCTCACTCCTCTACTCTTTACTCTCCTGACACACAACTTCCAGCTCTCTCTCAAACCACATCATCAAGTTTGCAGACGATACCACAGTAGTGGGTAACAACGTAACAGCAACCATGATGGTATACGGCTGGGCAACAATCTCTTTCTCAACGTCCAAAAGTCCAAAGAGGTGCTCGTTGACTACTGGAAACAGGAACAGGTGAAGGCCACCGAGTTCCTTGGTGTCCACACTGAAGACAATCTATCCTGGTCCACCAACAACTGGCCAAAAAAAGCCCAGCAGCGTCTGCACTTTCTCCGACGGCTGAAGATAGTCCATCTCCCAACACCATTCTCTTTTCCTTTTATAGGGGAACTATAGAGAGTGTCCTGACCACATGCATCAGTGCGTGGTGCCTTTGATTGCACGCTGCTCCAAAGAGCCACTGTAAGAGACTGCATGGCCTCTTCACTAGATCTCGACCGATATGTTTTTTTCAGGGTCGATACCGATATCAATTATTACCACAAAAAGAGTCCAATAACTGATATGAACAACTGATATGTCAGTTGTCAAAAAAGGGAGGTAGATAGTAAAGGTGATATGCAGCACACATTTTCTTTTTTGCATTTAATTATGCAAACATTTCTCTCTTCTTTTGTTACACAATTGTCTATCAACTTGTATCACAAGTGTAAATCATGTGTATCATGTTAATCCAAAAGCTGAGTGAGCTGTGGCCCGCAATTATTTTCATAGATTACACAATGGGCTGTGTTGTTGTTGTCACAAAGTGGATGCTTTGCCATGGTGCATGTGAGTGCATGAGAGAGGGAGAGGAAGGTGCATGCGTGATGACTATAGGCAAGTATAAAGGTTGAATAGTTTAACAAAACAGTTTTAAAATGGTTGTTACACTATTTAAGCATACAAGTTGTGTTGATATGTAGCTATAAGCTACACTTTAGTGCACCTACTGTAATACCTAGCTCAGGACGACATTTAGTCCAGGTCAGATTTATTATGGCCGGCCCTGGGTGCCTGTAGTCTTTTCTGCCAGTCCGTTTCAAAACGGAGCAATTAGACTTCTTGACTTATGCTATAATGGAGAACTTTGGTTATATGTAATCCTCTAGTTAGAAAGGTTGTTTATTGTTTATATGCAAAAAAATATGCTTAATCCCATTTGGAATGGTAATGCTTCAAAGTTCTGTTTTTCTGCGATTTGATGTATAGTGGAGAACTTTGATCATACCAGCTGAACTCCTCTAGATAGAAAGGTCATCTTGGACTTAAATTGAAGCTTATAAACTTGGGAAGTTTTTCATATACATTTGAGGCAGTGATATGTATAATAAAATGCTTGAAAATGATCACTTTTGATGACAATTGTCAGGCGGACAGATTTTTTTTTTGTCTTTTGGGGTATGTTGAGGGTGATATTTGACAGCAAAAAGGCAGCAATCCCCAAAATCTTTTTTTGGTAGTTTCCCCTATGTGTCAGGATACACCATGCTAAATTATAGGGTTATATGACCATTTATGTAGCTCCAGTACCTTAATATTCACAATTATGTCATTCCGCCAAAAGCTTTTCCCAAAAAGGGTGTTTTTTGGCTCCTGAGACCAAACGGGGCCGAGTTGGGGGTGGTCATTACCATCTTGTGATGGCTCAAGGTATAAGATAATAGGAAATAATAGTGAAAAAAAGGTAGCAAAAAACATCCTGAGGGGTGGACCTGGCTCCCGGCCTACTTCTGTCTGTTCTACCTGCTTCTGTCTGTTCTACCTGCTAGACTGACTTTCTGCTGCCTTCAGCATACGAACAAGGCTCTTGTTCGTTCTCTCTCTCTTTCTTTGGCTGTCTGTGCATCTACCTGCCTTCCAACTTGCCTCATATTGCATGTGGTTGGTCAGTGGGTTTGTGTTCCTTTTTTTCCTGTTTGTTTTCCATTCTACATGTCATAATGCTTGTTTACCTTGTTCGTTTTGTTTGCCTTTTGTGGTCTGTCTGTTTCTCTTCTGAGGTGCATTCAAATTCACAAACACATAGATGAACGTTTGAGAACATTGGCAAACAGTTTTCTGTTTGCCTTGAGTTCTCAGCAAGCATTTGCGAACACTTGCAAACAGTTTGAGGGGCTAGTTCTCTGTGACCATACAGTGATGCTGGACGTGAGCTGAAGCTGTTACCGTTACAATGGAATGTTCATACAAAATTGTTAAAACGTAACTGTTTAGAGAAAACATATTTGCGATGAACAATCACCAAACTATTTGCCAAATTTTGGCTGTTTCTATCAGCCAATATACACAGTTTTGATGGTCTCAGCAGCTGCAAAGGACATGGGGGACATGGGGTTTTCTGTGATCCTATCAGATGGTAGAACAAGTTAGTTTTGTCATTATTTTGTCGTGAATCAAATGCAACGTTAACAAATTCAGTGGCTTTCAGAGAAGCTCCTGATACAGTACATGTCTTGCACAGATTTGGGCTTTTTGTACTGTATGTCATGTTGGGAGAAAAACCTCCTTAATAACAGGTTTACAGTGTCGGAATCCATATCTTACTAGATTATGACTATGATTATACAGAGCTGTAACAGATCTAATGATTCCAGCTAGTATTTGGAGGTGTTCTTCAAATGAGTAAACCCACTTTGTAGTCAGAAGGTGCTCTTTGGTTAAATATTTCAAACTTGATGCAAAAAAGATTGATCCAAGGCACTCTTTTTCATATTAAAAAAGCTCAATTAATTGGCTAGTTCATGGTAGACAACAGATAAAATCAAGCTACAGTAACATGTTTCAGACAACATGGCCTTCAGTATTTGGGCGTTTTTGTGTGTTTCACTTGCTGGCAACCAGTTTGGTTGGCTGCAACTGTCTGTCTCTATCCATGTTGTTGAATGGCTATCTGCCATTCTGTCTGTCTCTTTGCTTGTCTCTCTCTCTTTTTGTATTAGACCATTTTTCCTTAAACACAGCAGCGGCCTTGTTTTTTTGGCGGAGGTTTAACTCATTCTGCATTGTGCAGGGACCCAGCACTGCGCAGTAGTAGTGGCTCACAGAGGAAAAACATCTGGATGGAGAGTGGCCAACTCCTCAGACAACATCCCTTTCATTGTACGGACAGTGTTCAGCTTACGAAAACGTACAATCAAATATGACCTGTTTTGTGTTTACATGGATTTATATGTTCTTACTGTATGTCTGTGTCCATGTGGTCTTGTGTTGGTGTGATGCACTGATGACTGCATGGAATACAGATGCTCTTTAGCACTCAAGTACTACTGAATCTTTAGGTTAGAGGCTAGCCTTAGGCTACACTTTGTGAAAATGAGACAAAAGCTTAGATAATTAGGTCAACATACTGATGATTATATCAACATACTCCAACCTTAACACATATTATATTATGTGCATATGTATGTGACTTAAATATGCTTAAACACTTAATACAAACTACATGGACACACACACACACAGACAGGCAGGCACACTCCTTGGTGCAGTAGAATTAGCTTTGTTGTGTGTCTACAATAAGGGGTAAGGTAAAGCCTGTAATTGGCTGAGAGGAGTCACATGACCACAGATTAAAGGCACCCTCTGGGTTTAGCTTTGTTTCAGGGCTTGGTGTGGTGTGGATCACATGCACACACACCCAGACGTATACACTTACAACCACACACATATGCACACTCACTCACACATACACATATACCATACACACACACACACACACACACACACACTCATGTGTGAATGCAAGCGCGCGCGCACACACGCGCGCGCGCACACACACACACACACACACACACACACTCATGTGTGCATGCAAGTGCACGCACACACACACGCACACGCACACGCACACACACACACCACAGCATTCCTCTCTTGCCCACATCCATGATGAAAACCTCTCTACTAGTCACTCCCTCATCAGGAAAAAAAAAATCACCTCTGCTCCTTCACGAGAGTAGAGACCAAAACTGTCCGGGCCTCCCTTCTCTCTGTGGGCTTCAATGACATGCATCATTGTGTTCTGCAGGCAGATAAGCCATAGGCCAGAGAGACACAAAAACGCCAATCAACTATCTGCTATTTCTGATATGTTTCCAGAGCATAGTTATCCCGTAGGCCAAGATCAACTAAGGCCTCTTCTGAAAAGGGGACAAGACCCGTGTGTATCTTTAAATGTGTGTAAATTACCTAATAGTTCCCCTTTTTGACATGCACCATAGCGTTGGGCTCTACCATCAGATGGACTACAGGCTTCTGTAAGCACTGGCAGACATATGTTCCGGGCATATTGAGAGACCTTATTCCTCATCCCTCGCTACACCACTAAAACCTATGATGAGCCATTAGATTCCTTGTGCTTTTGATGAAAAAATAATTGATCAGAGTATACAGTAGTGTAAGAAAGCGTCCAGTGCTGGGAGTCAGTAGCCTAGTGCAAGATATGCAGTGTCCAGTGCATGGTGATGTTGATTAAAAAAAAAAAAAAAAAATTAGCACGATCTCATAAAATCCCCCAATGCTTCAGTGGCCTAATAAGCATCATGAAGTAAGCATGGCCGATACGTCTTCATGACATTATGAAAACTAGCTCAAAAGACACACAAAACAGGTCATGCTATACTGTAGGATGATAAGAGGTGTGCCAGTTCTTCAGCTATCTTCAGCTTAAATTGTGAGAGCAAAGGTAGGCTATAACATAGGCCTATAGCCCACACATTAGACGAACCTTTGACATTATAGACTATGCTTTAAGGCCCCTTGGAATGTGTAATTAGCTTATTTCTACAGATGTTGTATTTGAAAAATGGATACCCTAATTGTGGACCCTCCTAATTGGTCCTTGTGATGCAACAGAAATAGGCTCTTCTTCCATAGGGATAAGATTGCTACACAGTAGCCTACTGACTGGTTGGCCTATAGGCCTGGGGAGAATAGTTGTAGTGGAATGGCAATATGTTAGACTTGTATGACCAATATACTCTTATTTTACTCTGTCTAAAGGAGACGGAATAAGAGCTCGGTAAGAGAAAGAAACAAAGCCAGATATGAAGAAAAGAAAGACATTTTCTTCGCCAGTTCTCTCAAAATAGGAGTAATCCAGGCAAGATAGCAGCAACAGTTGTTTACCTCGCTCTCGTTTTTAAGCCGAAGTCTAGCAGCAATTGTCTCTTCTTGGAGGAAGGCGGGGAGAAGCGGGTGGGTCGTGCTGCTCGCGCTGCCCCTGGTCCATCTCGAGTCCACCCCCCGGAGGAGGCCAACCCGTGACCGATTCTGGCTCAGCGTCCTGATGAGCTGCTTTGTTACGTGTTGTCCAAATTTTACGCGGGTTTTTTAGGTTTACCCCCCGCACTCTAGTGTTTTGAAAAGTGCGTCCTAAAATAGGTGCGCTGTCGCTTTAAGATCCCTTAGCTAGTCTGCTTCGTATTGATCAATCCACCATTTTCCAACACATAGCACACTCAGCGGCAGTGGTAACGCAGCGACGGCGGCAGCAGAAAGCCCTACCTGGAGACGCCAGGACCTGGGGCAGTCATGGCAGCCAACATGTATCGGGTTGGAGGTAGAGCACGTTTTTGATACAACGTTATTTATGTGTCCACAATGGCGTGTACGCCGATGTTTGTACGCCACAGCAGCTGCGTTTGTCCTTCCTCTTTTATTTCTCAAAGCTAAAGAGCCGTGTGCTCTGTAGCTACAGAGGATGATGATGGTGACTGAGAAGGGAGATGAAGAGTGTCGGAACCAAGTGAATGGTCTTTTAAAATGTTGTCGTTTAAAATGTCTGAAGTTATAACAAAATCAAAATCTGGTTCACGAGCGCGATCGCTCTCGGTTTGTTTTCTCTGAAATCATTAAGTCACTTTAGCTTTTAAAGTTAAGTTTGGTCTGCTAGCTTTGTTGGAAACTGCGTTTGACTGAGCAGACTGAGCCAGCTCTTTCTCGCCTTAAGTAACCACTACATTTCAGAAGATGTGAACTCTTACAGCCACCGTCTGTTTATTTGAGCTCGATGGCCATTTGAGTAGAACGGTATGCCATCATGTTATTAACCAACCATCATCACTGTCATAAATTAAAGAAATTCACTGGTGTGGCTAAACGTAAATGCCTAAATTATCCCTCAAATTCCCTCCTGAACCCAGCATTGTATGTTATGGAAACCACAAGGTCCAGAATCTGAATTCGTAATACTTAATTGACCTTTTAAAAGCTGTTCTGGTGTTTAAAATCATTGTGTAGTTCCTAAAATCTGCTTTTGTAACTAAGCAGGTTCAAACCAATAGGCTAGCAGAGATCATGGGGTCAGAACCTGGGGAGGGGACGGACTGCCATAATGTACCCCCAAAACGGACTAGCTGGCTCTATAGCAGTTTGGATCAAAGAGTAGGCTACTCTGAAAGGCAGTAGGCTATGTAAAATTATGCCTGCTTAAATTGGATAATGAGAATTCTACAGGGTTATCCTCAGCAACATATTTGGCTAATGTACCCTAGGCTATATTTTCATTTGGATGGTGTAGGCCCAGTTAGGACACTCACTGGTTAGAATACACTGGTATAATACACTGGTATTATACAATAGACAATGTTTTAACAATGTTTTCTGGCGATTGACCTGTCGAGGTGTGGGCTGAAGACGAAATAAAAAATGGTATAGAATAGCATAGATAACTAAGTTCTTCAGGTAAAATAGAACCCACACGTTGAGGTACACCTGCACTTGTCCATTATGTTAGCCCAAATGTTGAAGTCTTCTTCTGGTGTGTCCACTTCTTAACTGTTACACATTGACATTGACCTCTTGAGTAGGAGGTGATTAGAAGCATGAATAAGTTATTTTAGTCAAGTTGTTGCCAGGTCTGGCCTCCTGACTTCAGGAGTCGTTGTCTCATAAGGTAGTCTACTCATCAGTTGACCTGGGAGGAGTGGTTCTCTCCCCTCCTTCCGTTGAGTTCAGCCATTTGGAAGTCCTCCTAGTGTTTTCTCCAACTGGACTCAATCCTCCCACCCCTGTTCGTTCACATTGGTCAGTGGATTTATTTTTCCCTGTAACCTGTGCTTCATAAAGCAGATTAGAGGTGGTCCTCCTGACCCTTGTGCTCCCTCCAACTACCTCACGCCTGATTGTGGTAACTAGAGAAAGCTCCTTGTAAAATGTAGAGGAGCTTACCAGTTTTCTTGAAGGAGCTGCTTATGAGAGAAGCCTGTTTCTTTCTGGGAGACACTGGGTTTTTTGGATGTTGCTGGAAGAACCTGTGTATTGATGTGGCATAAGCTTACTCCTTGCTCAGACGCTGTTGTAGCATTGATTTTACCGGTCTATTAGGAGGATCATGGTCACTGGCTATCGGCTTTCAGTTTGCCCACATACATACAAAGGGTTTGTGTGAAGCTGAAATGGATTCGGGCCTCTGTGGAAGCCTAGTCTGTGGCACCTGTCTGTATTTTCACTCCGTTAGTACGTTAGTTAGTGCTGTTTTTGATCAAGGGGCAAGTGCTGTGGATGGGGGGAGGGGGTTCTGCGGGGGGAGGTGTCAGCGTGGTGACTGTCTACACCTGCAGCTCCACGGCTGAAACGCCACCTGCCCGTGTTCCACTATCCAGACCAAAGGCGAGGGCCGTTTGGGTCTTGGGGCGGGTGGGAGCCCTCTGCCCCAAAGCTTTAGCCTACCGTCTCTGATTTCACCTTTTTGCAGGTCTGGGCCAAAGGGGCTGGGCTGGTTTGGTCTGGTAGGACGAAAGGTCATTTGCACAAATCTTTGCCCTACTTTTCTGACTGTGTGAGTAAAAGAAGATAATTTTTTTTAAAAAAACTACATACATGGACATGGGTACTTTTGAAAGGTTTATTAGCCGTTAGACTATTCTCTTGTGTTTCTTTCAAGGTGAGGTCAGAGTCTCGGCTTGGTAGTCCCCTCACTAGCTGTTAACTGTAACTGACTGATAAGATCCCCATATATACACACTGCCTGTTCAGAGGCAACATCAGGCAGCTATTCCACTGTATCCCACCATCAGTGTGTTTGTTTGTATGGCTCCGATTAATTCTTTTACTCTAATTGAGGGTAATAGGCCAATGCTTTGATGTCACACTCAGCGACAGATTTGTGTTGAACTATAATGTTGTGATTTCAGAAAATTGCTTGCACAAACAATGTGCCCAAGGGTTTTTTTCCCCCAGCACAGTACTGGAAGATGAATGGGTTCAATTTGATTTTTGTTCAGACTTCTTTTTTGGATGCCAGTTTCATAGAAGTGTGTATGCTGTGTGTTGTTGTTGTTTTGCATCCTCCAAATATTTTTGTTTATCTCTTCTAATTGCAAGGTCAGGCTTATGTGTTGAAATTATTTGAGATGCTCGGTCATTAGTGATTATTGCCTGTTTGTAGACATGGATGCTCTGTTTATCCTTGGTATTTACCTCCAGAAAAAGAATCCGAATCTCCCAAGACCTACCACTGGTTACAGGCTTGTAGCAACGGGAACACAAGATGAAGATATCTTATCAAAAAAATAATGATGCATTCAATATTAGTGACTTCTAAGGGTTGACCTTTTTTGTTTTGTTTTGTAGAGTCGTCAAAGAAATAATCCCCATTTGGTCAATATGATGCATGAGCATGCGCATTTCACGTTGTGCTGGTCAGCTAAGAGAAAACCGACTTTTATTTAGCTAATGAGTATAAAGCTCATTTCCTGTGGAAGAATGTATAGCTCTTTGCATTGGAATGAGGCCATCAGTGAGACAATGGGCTACAGAGACAAAGCCTGTCTGATCCCACAGTTTTCTCCCAACATCCTTACCCCTCCAGGTACAAACTTCCTCGGGGTCCCTTAGAACTACAGTATATACAAACTGTAGAGAGGAGTCTGGCAGGGTGTAATTCGCAATTTGCACCATAACTTTGGTGGACGGACCTAGACAGCTCTAATTGTGAAAATGTCTAGCTACATTTATAAATCAGGTTTCCTTTTTTGAGGTTGAGGGTTTCATTGGATTCATTTCTCATATCATTCAGTCATCAGTTTCTCAGTTACTTCCGGTGCTTCTCTCTCTTCCTTTTTTTTCTGTTTTTTTTTTTGGTGTTTCACTGGATTCCCGGATGAGCTGGGTTACTGACCCGTACTCTGGTTCCTGCTGGAGCACCCCTCCATCTCGAGTTTCAGCAGGGCACGTTAGGTAAAGCCCCGGTGGACTCACGTGGGAACAGGAGGTCATAGCATCCACCCCCTCTCTGCTGGACTCCACTGTAAGTCCATAAGTGGATAAACCCATGTGATATGGTTCCATGTCATGTAAAAAGAAACTCATTGGAGTTCACTTGCTTCAAATTGAGGAGAATGCCAAGGAATCTCCCAAACCAATGCATCTGGCTTGTTGTTTTTTTTTCTCTTGTTAAAATGAGCACTTCCTTCTGGTCTCCTGATTTACATCAGTTGTGTTCACCCAGAGCAGTCAAGGTTGCTCCTGTTGCCAAACCTTGTCTATGTCTCGCAGGGCTTTGAGGAGCCCCCCCCCCCCCCCCACACACACATGCATATATTCACACACACACACACACACACACACACACACACACACACACACACCATCCCCCAACCCCACCTCCAGCTTCAGTGCAGGGCTGCATTTGCCTCTGGGGCAGCGTATTTTATGCATTCGGCCTGTACTAAAGGTGCCAGATTGGGGGTGTTTGTGTGTGTGTGTGTGCGTGTGTGTTATGGAGGCAGGGGGTGTTTGTGTTGGGAAGGGAGGGGATGTTTGTGTGTTTTGGGGAAGGAGGGGGGTGGTGTAGGTACCAAAGGTTCTAGAGAGTGGGTCCAAGGTAGTCACTCAGAACCCTCAGTGCTGTTCAGAGTTGGGTGTAGTGGAAATATCTGTGGTTTTCTTGAAAATACCATTCGGGCCGCTGTGGTCGTCATGTGAAAATGAATGACTGGTGAAAAGAATCTCCTAGTTGGTGATGGCGAGGCACTGAGAACGAAGGAGGAAGAGATGAGAATGAAGAATGAGAGAGAGAGAAAGGAAGACTTACGGGGGGGGGGGGGGGGGGCGAGGGGAGAAGGGCTGAACACAGAAATGGACAACCAGGAGGTGAAGACGGACGTGAGTTTGCAGATGAAGAGGTGAAGATGGGGAATGAGAGAGGGAGAGACACACACACACACACACACACACACACACACTCTCTCTCTCTCATTCACTTCAGCCTAGACCTGTCCCACCTGAGATGGCTATCTCTCCGGCCCTGGCCGGTGATTGACAGATTAAACACAAACCTGATCTTTTATTTATCGCATGTCTTGCTTTGGCACCGCGGGCTTCCTTTTGTTTGGCTCGGTCAGGTAGCGCTACATGCGTTGTGATGAACTCGCCTCCCTGTCTTGACAGCTCCGTCGCAGCGGGCGTCCGTGTCATTCCGGCCTGCGCTCGTCTCCCAACCGAGCTTCACATCAACTTCTCAAAGTCATCACAAGAGCACTACTGCATTGAAGTGTTGAAGTCTGCCTGGCATTTTTTTTTAAAATTCCTTTTACTTGATATGCAAACAACAACAACAACAACAACAACAAAACTGAACAAAGTCAAAGAATATGAGAGAAATGGACAAAGGACTCCTGTCACTCAATATGTGACGTGAGATGGATGCAGACCTGAAGTCTAAAGTGGTTTTCAGCGGATTGTCTTTTGGAACAGGCTGTGTCAGTTCAGTTTCACACCAGGAAAATGGGCTTCCTGAATGGAATGAAAGTAGTCTGGGAATGAAGTTCTTTGCAGTATGTTAATCTTCAGGGGCAAAAGGTATTACAGAAGTGAAATCATCTTGCAGAAATGGAAAACTGGAACATTTGACTAAACCTGAAAATCAATTGAATTCTATATGGAAGAACTACAGATGTATTTATTGGGACCTATAGAGGCAAATTAAGGCAAAAGGCAATCTTGGATCAGCCTTGCCACTGTGGGGGAGAAATGCATTTTTAGAGTTCATTTTTAGTGTCCTCTTTGACTGTATAGTCGTTTTGTTGTGGTCGAGCCTTTGTGTGCCAGCCTGGCACTTGGGCAGAGTGGCAGACAGACCGACGTGCTTGAGCACAAGAAGTTCGGAGGGCGTCTCTGAACAGATGTGGAATAGCCTAACCCGCGTCTTGTGCAAAAACAACCCAGTGGCTGATGGTGTGTGTGTGTTTGTGTGGGAGAGAAGGGGTAGGCATCCCAAGGCAAGCGATTCATATTGCCATAGTAACCTCCATCCTCTAAATGAAGAGTAGTGTGTGTGTGTGTGAGACGGAGTGAGTGAGAGAGAGAGAGAGAGTGTGACAAACAGAATTTGTGTTTTGTTGTCCCCCCACACCTTTGCTTTGGATGGTATCTGTCTCTCCTCCTGTGGTCTTCCCTTTGTTCCTCTCTCGATCTCTCGGTCTGCTTTTTTGGAGTTTGTCTACCCCCCCCCCCCCATCCTCTCCTCCTCCTCCTCCTCCTCTACTTTCTCTCTTTCCTTAACCGTCTGTGTCATTATTTTTGCCTATCTCTCCCTCTTTCTGGCCTGGTTATAATGCAACTCAGCCCATTCTCATTCTCTCTCTCTCTCTCTCTCTCTCTCTCTCTCTCTCTCTCTCTCTCTCTGTGTCTCTCTCTCCTCCACTCTACCATTCTGTTTGTCTGTCTTTCTCTCTGTCTGTCTTTCTCCCCCCCCACCCCCCCTTCACACACCCCCCTCCGTCTCTCGGCAACATACTCGGATTGGATCACAGAAAATTTAACTGCACTGTGATGTCACAGCCTCTGTTGCCCTGTGATTGGCTGTGGCTGGCAGGAAGGGGGATGGGGGCACAGATGCCGTGGGCGCTATGAGAGAGAAAGAGAGAGAGAGAGAGCAAGAGAAAAAAGACAGACAGACAGACAGACAGACCGACAGACAGAAGAACTGGTCCTGGCTTGTGCTGGCTATAGGTTTTTTTTTTTTTTTTTAAGTAGTCAAGTCTGAGCTTGGGTTTGCCTCTTTTTCCCCCCTTTTCCTCCTTGCACTTTAGCACACTCTTTCGCTGTGTCTGTTTCACTGAGTTCAAGTTTTTTTTTTTTTGGTGTGCTGTAGCTTTGCCAGTAGTGCAAAGAGAACTCTGCGAAAAAGTAGAGAGAAAGAGAGATGGGTGTGGCTCGCTCTCTTACACACTCACTCAGTCACACACACACACACACACACACACCATTTCACCAAGGGCAGAGACAAGTAGGCCAGATGATTCATTAGTGCTTTGCTTTGTGTGTGTGTGTATGTCTCTGTGTGTGTTGGCTTGCTTGTGTTGCGAATGTGTGCGTGCATACATATGCTTCCATATCCCTTTATTTGTGTATATTTTTATTTATTTGTCTGCCCACTTAGTAGTATCTCGGTACGTGTGTTAAGTGTGTGTGTGTGATTACATAATTTGTGTGTGATTACTTCAGTGCGGAATCGATGCGAATCTAACAGGGGTAGCTCAGGTGAGAATGCCAGACCACACATCAAGTCTACATCACTGTGGACTTGGAGTCTCTCAAGACAAGACCAACCGTGTGTCTGTAGACAGGAGCAACACAGCCCACACACCAGACCTACCCTGCCATGGCTACTGTAGACTGGACACGCTGTGTGTGTGTGTGTGTGTGTGTGTGTGTGTGTGTGTGTGTGTGTGTGTGTGTGTGTGTGTGTGTGTGTGTGTGTGTGTGTGTGTGTGTGTGTGTGTGTGTGTGTGTGTGTGTGTGTGTGTGTGTACGCATGCGTAGGTGCTCTCGCCTGAGGTAGGTATGGATAACGCGGGCTTGAGAGATAACGAAGATGTGCTCTGAAACCGGAGATGAGCGGAGGAAGGAGACGCAAACAGGAGATGAGCTGAGTGGAGCTGAGCAGAGCAACGGCATGGAGAGCACAGGGGATCTAAAGGAAGGGCTGGGGAAGGGAGCGGAGAGGGACGAAGACGAGGTGAAGTGGAGAGGAGGAGAGGAGATGGATAGATGAAGGAAGGAAGGAAGGAAAGAAAAAGAAGGGAGGGAGGGAGATGGAGAAAGAGGGAAAGAAGGGAGGTATGGCGCTCTGGCAGGACTCCATGTGGGGGGGTGTAATCCCGGCCGTGTGTGTGTGTGTGTGTGTGTGTGTGTGTGTGTGTGTGTGTTTAACGGCAGACGCCCCACCAGGCCGTGGGCTAACGGAGACGTCCCACTGACACACAGGCTTGGAGCGGTGCCAGCACGGATGGAGAGATGGGGGATTGGTCGAGAAGGAAGATAAGAGGCTGAGATGTGTGTGTGTGTGTGTGTGTGTGTAGAGAAGAAGGGTTGAGAGAAGGAGAAAGAGGATGAGCATGAATGCCAAAGGTCTCCACCAACTGTGCTGGTGGTGTGGTGCATATTTGTCCCTGTTATTCCATACATTTCACTCTGTGTCTGTACAGTACGTGTTGTTTTTGTGTGTGTGTGTGTGTGCGCGTGTGTGTGTGTGTCTTCATGTTTGCATGCGCACGCCTGCTGTGAGTTGTTTTTCATTCCTGACACTGCGGGTGAAAGAGCAACCCTGTTCGACTCGCCTCTCTCTCTCGCCTCACCCTCAAAGCCCAGCACCCTTCGGCTCTGAGGCTAACCGACCGGCTGGCTGAAGGGACCAGCAGTTTCGGGGCCTGTCCTCCTGCTGAGGGAGACTTCAGAAGCCGCACATTTAATCGAGGGCGCCTCGGCGAGGATCTGTGTGTGTGTGTGCGTGTGTGTGCGTGTGTGCGCGTGTGTGCGCGTGTGTGCGTGTATTGAGCTTCAAAAATGAATCTCAGGCGTGTGTGTTTGTCAGGCAAGGGTTTGGCTTCAGTTCTAGAAGGGGAATTCCTGATGCAAGCTCGAGAGCGGGCAAAAAAAAAAAGAGAAAAACCCACCAACTTTTCTTCTGGCTTTATTTGCCTGGCAGGAAATCGTCTGGAGCGTGTACGAAGAAAGGAAGACAAGCGACCTTGATTCGTTCACATGTTATTCCTAATCCTTCATGTGCATTTTGAACGTGCTACCTTTTACAGCCTTCAGAATTCACGCCATGAAACGTTGAAAGCAGCGCAGCCAACGTCTGGGGAGAAGTCTGTTGACTTTTGCCTCCGAGAAGATCGCTGACTGTGGTGTTGGAGATGCTGAGATGGAAGCTGCCGTGCTCATTAGCCTCTTGTTTATAGCACGGAGCGGCCATCGTATAGGCCTAGTAGTTCACTCGCAGGCTGTAGGAGAGTTCTAGAATATGACACGGAGAAACACGTAGGCCACTGACTGACACGCATGCCAGATGTCCCAACGGTGCAGGCTACTGTGATGCTCTGAAAATCGTCACTCTTCGCAGTACTTCAGAGTCGGTTGTTTGTCGATGAAAGCTGAACGAGGCCTATTATAATTGACTGTTCAGCAGATGCTTTTATTCAAAGTGACTTGTAGAGCTTCGCGGGTGTACTTCACTCTCAGAACCAAAGCTATAGCATTGCTTTGTGAAATGGTGAAACGACAGTGTGTGTGTGCGCGTTGCGTGTGTGTGAGAGTAGCGTTGTAAAACTTAACTGAAAAGGTTGCTGGTCGTGAAGTAGGCCTGAAACACAATTCAGGTGATTGGCTTCGGAGCCAACTTTGAATAGAGGGCTGATGTAAAACAAAAGTGCTAATGACATTAGTTCATACAGAGCACACCACATTGTTTTGCCAGCAAATTATGTCCACATTATGACAGCAGCCCTGTGAAATAACAGTGGCCTTATTGGACCAGCATGTGGCCCAACAACCCCCCCACCCCACACACCCACCCCTGTCTCTAATGAGTGTTGTGAAAGGGAATTTTTTATAGATGCCGCCCAGCCATCAAGCGCTCAGTCCGTGATGTATGTGTGTGTGTGTGTGTGTGTGTCCAGCACTCATTTAGAACTCTGGCTTAACATTTACTGCTGCTGCTAATGTGTCCATCACTCGGATGTTTGGCCAGTAGCCGGAGGTCGGGGTGTGGAGGGGTGGGGGTGTAGTGTTGAGGGGTGGAGAGGGATGGGGGGGGGGGGGGTGGACAGCTCGGTGAGACAGTAATGGGGTTGTGTGCTTCAGAAGTCCAATCGAAGAGATGAGTCTGTAAACCCCGCCCTGTATACACCTCTAATTACAGCGGCTGACTCCAGAGGCTGTTTCCATGCCCAGCTATGGCATTTCTCTCTAATAATCACTTTAGAATCCAATCAGAAGGGTGTTGGGCTTTTGGGCTGTACATTTCATAGAAGGTTTCTGTAGCGTACCGATGTTGATTCGCAAGAGACATTTTAAGTTGGCAGGGAAACCTCCGAAAAAGAGGCACAGCCGGCCATGCACGGCAACAGCCGTTTGTGGACAGGCTGCTGAATCACCCCTTCTAAAAATATATATATGTTTTCCCCAAAAAACTTATTAAATGATTCATCCCGAACTTAAAGGTTCAATTCTTAGTCATAAGCGGTATGTGGGCGTGACCTGCACCTGTAATATCTCTAAATGTGTGTTTGTGTGTGTTTTCCTTGTAGATTATGTGTACTTTGAAAACTCCTCCAGCAACCCCTTGCTCATCAGGCGAATAGAAGAACTGAACAAGGTAAGCCAGTATGACTGGGCCTCCATGGCTGTGGATGTTTGTAGCTGTGGATGTTTATGTCTGGGATTCTGTGATTTTTTTTTTTCAGATTGTATGTGTTTGTGTGTGTTTGTGTGTGTGTGTGAGAGAGAGAGAGAGAGAGAGAGAGAGACACCCCCAAGTTATATATTTGCACATGTGGGTGTCCTGTTTTACAGCCTGGCTGTGTGTGTGTATATGAGACCATATGTGACGTGTGTGTGTGTGTTTGTATATATGATATGTATATGTTTACATATAACATGCTGTTTATGTGTGTCTGTTTGCCCTCACAGACAGCGAATGGGAATGTGGAGGCCAAGGTGGTGTGTTTCTACAGGCGCAGAGACATCTCCAGTACACTGATTGCCTTGGCTGACAAACACGCACGTGAGTTCGAGAGAGAGCGAGCGAGAGAGAGAGATGCACATCGGCGGTTTTATTCTCTCTGCCGATTACTTTTCTTGCTGCGATTTCGTCTTCGTTGCAATAGTAGACCCAACAAACAACAGAGCAATCATCACCACAGATTTTTCCATCAATCGCTTGTCCCTGAAGTGCAGTTGGCCAAGGACGAGAGGCAGAGCCTCCTCTTCATGTCTGTGCTCAACAGTGCCTCGTGTTCGCCATGTTCCCAGCACCTAGCAGAACCACTCGGCTAGCTCGCCATGTCTGGGATGTCTGGATGCTGAGCTGCTGCTAAGATATTAGAGAGACATACCTGAGTGCATGTTGGGTATTATTGATGTGTATCAATTATCAATATAGTAGAGCAGAGCATTGGTCCAAATGATAACAAAGATGATGGAGGAAGCTGTAAAATCTTGGAATATTGCTTGACATAAAAGCCTTTTGTAAGAGCTTATAGTGGTGTTTTTGTATTGGATATGAAATAGTATCAAAAGTTGAATGGCTAGTGTTCAGGCAATAGAGTGAAAATTATATTTATTAGAATTGTAAGTGATAAAATGTAGGCCTAACACATAAATATATATATATATATATATGCACGAAATGTTATGTGCTAGGGGTGTAAAGATTCACTGATTCGTATTTAAATGTCAGAGAGACACTATATTGCCAAAAGTATTCGCTAACCTGCCTTGACTCACATATGAACTTCACATCCCATCCTTAATCCATAGGTTTTTTTAAGATGTAGGTCCACCCTTTGCAGCTATAACAGCTTCAACTCTTCTGGGAAGACTTTCCACAAGGTTTAGGAGTGTGTTTATGGGATTATTTGACCATTCTTTCAGAAGCGCATTTGTGAGGTCACCCAATGATGCTGGACGAGAAGACTGGTTCTCAGTGTCCGCTCTAATTCGTCCCAAAGGTGTTCTAATGGGTTGAAATCTGAACTCTTTTTAACCCCTATATCGGTTTAAATGTACTGTGGACCAGTCGATTTAAAATTACAAATCGGTTGCTGCTGAGCAATGTTACTTTCAAAATCATAAGACCAACCCTGATTTGCTAACACATCAACAGGGTGTCTGGTAGCCTTCTCCAACTAGGGTAAGTAGCGTCACTGTTACAGTGGCATCAAACTAATTGCCTATTAATTGACCTAGTGATTTAATTTAGAGACATTTGGCAAAGTCTTGCCGTTCTTCTCAGTGGCTTTGGTGCTTTTCTCAGATTAGAATGAAAATTCTCCTAATTGTTAGTCAAAATGAACTATACTTATGGATGCTGAATAGTTCCCAATACAACTAATAGTCTTCATTTCATTGCTTAAGACATTACATACAAAAATGTTGAAGTAGTTCAAAAATTCAAATTCTGTCACAATTCTGTAGAATTGCAAAGAGCATATACAGTAAAATTGTGATGCGTACATATGTGTCAAATGGCTGTACAAGTAGTGTATAGTGCTGTCTTGAGCATTTTCAGGTAGTGTCACCGAGTTCTGACCTTTTTTTGCATTGGAAACACAGAGAATAAACTGTCATAATGAAAACATGACAAAGCCATTTGACTATCGATGGTGTCAAGACTCATTTTGATGACACAGGCAGTTTCATTGACATGAATGCTTGCTTTTGAGGAATGGACTATCCACTTTGAGCAAGTGACGTGCTTTTGAGGAATGGACTATCCATTTTGAGCAAGTGACGTGCTTTTGCAGGTTATCCACTAGGTTTTGCAGTTTGCACTACTTGTTATGCACTAAATGCTGTGCAGGTGTCAATAGTGATGTGAGAAAAGCACCAAAGCAACAGAGAAAAACTGTAATATCGAAATGTCAATCAAGTCTTAAAAAATAACAAAAATAAAACAAAATTTGCTCCCCAGTCTTTTAGAACCTACCCATTTGATAATTCTGTATAAAATTTGATACTATGGAAATGGAAAATAACATTTCAAATTTTAAGAACTGTATCGCATTTTGGGGCCCTATTACATTGTATTGAATCGGGTCGTATACATGTATAAGGGAGAGATGCACACCCTTAGTATGCACATATAATCAAGATGATAAAAAAATATCACAAATAGATTTCCAAACAGTAAAATCAGCATATATCCAATTTCCAAAACCATCATCCAAATTGAATTCGTCAAGTTTTTATAAATAAAAAGCATGTGGGTTAAAGCATTAGCTGAAACGATTGATTGAATATGCATATTTTGGCCTTGGCCAACTTGTGCTGAATTCTAAACGGTGCCGCTCATCTGAACTGGGCTCAGCAGCCCTCAGTGCGAGTGACGTGTGGGCTCTAAGCCTCACTCAGATGGGAGTGGGAGTGGGTGTGGTGGGAGGATGGAAAATGCAGAGTGTGTGCTGAGGCGACGACGGAGGGTCTGTTTGTGTTACAGACTCTGTGTGTGTGTGTGTGTGTGTGTGTGTGTGTGTGTGTGTGTGTATGCGTATGCAAACGGCTGAGTGGGAGGGTGGATGGTGTACAAAGTAAGAGTGATGATTTATTTTATGTGTGCAGAGGTCCTGTGTGTGTGTGTGTCTGAGAGTGAGCATATGTGTGCACATCTGTGTGTGTGTGTGAGACAGAGAGTTAGTGAGCATGTGTGAGCATGTGTGTGCACATCTGTGTGTGTGTGTGTGTGTGTGTGTGTGTGGAGCGAGAGAGCTCGGTGGTGCGGTTGAGACTCCAGTTTGAGACTGGCGTTGGCTGCCAGCAGTCCCACAGCGGCTTCTTCGGCATTCGCAATATTTGAAAAATCAAAGTAGACGCGATCGAGGGATTGAATATTGGGGGGTGGGAGAAGAAATGGAGAGGGGAGGGAGGATGAGAAATGGAGAGATTGAAAGAAATGAGAATGAGAGGGGGATGATAGAATGTGGGTTGAAGGATGGAAGTGAGAAAGAGTTGGACTTGGGGACTGAAGGAGGGAGGGAGGATGGATGGATGGAGGTCTGATGTGAGCAGTGGAGACCAGTGGCAGTTCTCCCCTGCACTTGGGGTCTCTCAGCGACTGTCTCCTAGTCAGAACCGCTACACTATTCCTTTGATTGCACTGGGTTCTGGAAGGGTGA
>NC_085013.1:6401075-6411075 GCF_963854185.1 Sardina pilchardus
TATGGCTGTGAATCCACAGGCCGGTCCAAAGCCGCGATAAAATAATGATAAAATTCATAAAAATGATATGATGTTTTATGAATGAGATGACGAGGCAGTTCACACTCATAAGTTCTATCAGAGGAGAATGTCGCAATGTATATGGATCTAATGGGACTGGTATATAAAAAAAGTTCTAACATAAAATTCGTTTGAGTTATCTTTTCATTAAATATTTTTATATCCACTTCTGATGCCATAATGAAGGCCACTGCTAAAATATAGTGGCTGTTACATTTTCCTAGGTATTTAAACACTATGTGAATGTTAAAATTCCATCATAACATTCTTTTTTAACGGGTACCCCTAATTCAGAACTGTACTTTTCACATTTCTAGATGAAAATAGTGCCTCGTGTTTTAGTTCTCATGCACAGGCCCACTCTCTCACTCCCTCTCCCTGCCTCCTTCCCTCCACTCATCTGGTAAGGTGATTCATTCAGGAATAATTGATGATTGGTTGCGGAAGGTGAATGGCCGAGGGAGCTGGGTGAGAGAATGGCCCCTGTGGTTTAGCTAGACCGCTTGGCTACAAGCCTGAGGTGGCCGGTCTCTCTCTCTCTCCTCTGTTCTTTCTTTCTTTTCCTTGCTTTCTCTTTTCTTACTTTCTCTTTCTATCTGTCTCTCTTGCTCTCTCTCACACTCTCTCTCTCTGTTTCTCTCTTTCTCACCACCTCTCCATCTCAGTTCTCTTCCTTCCCCCTATAGTTTCTTGCACACCTTGGCTTTCACACTCTTTTTCAGTAAGGGAGGAAATTCCCCTAGCTGAACTTGGCCCGTTATGATTCAGAGGAGTAAGTCACTCCTCCTACACCTCGGTAAAAAATGTATGGCCTTGTGTACTGCGTTCCGAATTGTAGCCCATACCGATTGCCTGTTGCCGTAGAAGGACCAGCTAAAAAACATGGTTGATATTGTTTTTATTTATTTACTTTTTTTTTTTTTGTTTACTCAAATTGGGGACCTTCACCTCTGTTGATCAGAATCAGCTTTATTGGCCAGGTTTGCATGAACAAACAAGGAATTTGACTCCGGTTAATCTTTTCACTCAAGTACTACACTCAACAATAGTAAAAATAATAATAAAAATAATAATAAGGGCAGTAAGCTATGTATAAGAATAAAGGAATAATACAGTATGTACATTTACAAATAAATAGATGCTGTGGGTGGGATAGGGTAATACAATACAATTGTCCAGAGGGAGAGTGTATGCCTTGTTGTCCCTGTCAAGGTATACCATGGTCTTGGACACCCCAACAGGCACAGACAAGAATGCTGTGATACGAGACCAGCACTAGCTGTAGCCTCAGCTGATACTGTTTTGACTTTTTTGAGTTTAATGTTTTCAAAGGGTTGGCCAAGCAGTCGGACATGCTGCCCATTATGTATGGTCTACACTAGGGTGTGGAACTAACGACTGCAATTATGGTTCTTTGCCCTTCAGAGTGTCTCTTTTAAACACATAAATGTAATCCAAGAAACACCCTAAAAGTGTGTGTGTGTGTCTGTGTGTGTGTGTGTGTCTGTGTGTGTCTCTGTGTGTAGACAGGGAAAAATCCAGAACGATCTAATAAAGGTCACTACCAAACTTTTCTCAATTGATTCTATAGTACTTTTCCGCGTAGAATCCATTTCTGCTTGGGACATTTTTATATCACGCATAGTTAATGAGATAATTTGCATATTTGAATACATTAGGGCAATTCCATATCAGTTGGAACAGGTCCGACACCATGGTCCTCAGTTTTTCCTGATTTTTGGTCCAAATGTTCCTCCATGTCTCATTGGAAGAAAACCAAAATTTTAGCTGGGTATCTTGTTTAGTTTCTGAGATATGGCTCTTCAAATGTGGTTAGACGTGTCCTTAAAAAAGGCTGAAAATTCCTGTATTTAATGAGCACCACTTTTTTTTAAACCCCTCTCCTCTCTTAAGGCTACCATATTATTTTCTAAAAATTTGAACACTGGGGCAGTACCCTGTGTTGTTGTCCAAAATCACAAAGGAATTACAGTCCTTCCCACCATTGGAGACTTATCCATCGAAACAAACCCATATTTTTTTGAAAGCAATGAAAAAAAAAACTGTTTTTGTTCTCTTATGGTCATGAATGCCTAGCACTCACATTTTTAAAACTCTACGTATTTATAGTCCATGAGTAAGAGAACATGTTGATAAAAAATTGAGATGTTTTTTTTTTCTTATTTCGAGGCTATGAGCCTTCAAAGTTGGCCAAAATGGCGTTTTTTCCTAAAAATGCCACTTTTATTGCCTTTTTCCAAGGACAAGATGAAATGTAAATCCAACATTTCTTTTTTTCTGCAATAGTGTGGCACTTCGTAGACCATGTGAATGTGGTAGATCCGACCTGTCCATTCTAATATCCCCACAGCACATGTCTGAAGTTAGAAAAAATGAAAACTAGTCTTGGCTGAAGGAGGTGTTGGTTTGATTTGTATGAACCTCTTAGAAGGACAATATGGGGTGTAAACCCATTTTTTCTGTTTGAGGGATCAGAATGCCATCTTGTAAATAGGATAAAAATTTTGTATCCCATTTCTACTCTT
Source organism: Sardina pilchardus (assembly GCF_963854185.1). Classification (NCBI taxonomy): domain Eukaryota; kingdom Metazoa; phylum Chordata; class Actinopteri; order Clupeiformes; family Clupeidae; genus Sardina; species Sardina pilchardus. The sequence continues at coordinate 6,403,682 of NC_085013.1, forward strand.
TAGTGATCCCTTAAAATATGTCCAAAAGTTGTCAAAAATGAAAAAGGCAACTTTTGAAAAATGGCCAAGTGGATCAAGTCACACAAGGTTAAAAATGTAATATAAGACAGATGAGAAACTGAGGGAGAACACTGTGAAATGTTTAACCCTGTTACGATGGCCTTTGAACCCACTGTGTCCCTAATATCCGGTTATATATCTGATAACCGGAAGTTGGTTTAAAACAGGAAATAAACTTTAAAAAGGCTATATCTAGAGAACGGAAGGTCATAGAAATAAACATTCACTTCTTGCTTGATCCTCATGGGCGAATTATGTCTGATGGAGCAAATCAGATTGAGTCTACGACCTTCCGTTCAATAGTTGTTTGCAAAAACTATTTCCCATTGAAATGAATGGGAAAAAAAAAAAAAAACTGTAAGTGTTGAGGCCAAAATCATGGTTTGAGATATTGTGTAGGAGTATGTTTCAGACCATTTGGAGTTGATCGGTACCCACTTTGTGTGATAAAAAAATATTATTAATTTAACTTATGGATGGATATGGATGACCAAAAAGTGTAGGATTTTCACTGGTCCTAGGGTTATGTTTATCTAAGTGGATCTCAGGTTAACTGTCCAGGGATACCATTAGAACAAATCACAATGCATGCTGCATCCAACGGTAACTCCAACAGCAACCAGGAGACAATATGCTTCATGCAGAAGAAATTTGTTTAATGAGAATGAACCTCAGTTAGGGACACAGTGGGTTCAAAGGCCATCATAGCAGGGATTATACATTTAACAGTGTTCTCCCTCAGTATCTCTTCTGTCTTATATTTCATTTTTAGCCTTGTGACTTGATCCACTTGGCCATTTAGTCGCCTTTTTCTCCCCATTTATGACAACTTTTGGACATATTTTAAGGGATCACTAAAGTGTAAAAATGGGATATAACATTTTTATCCTGTTCACAGGATGGCATTCTAATCCCTCAAAAAGATAAAATGGGTTTACATCCTTCTAAGAGGTTCATACAAATCAAACCAACACCTCCTTCAGCCAAGACATTTTTTCATTTTTTCTAGCTTCAGACATGTGCTGTGGGGATATTAAAATGGACAGGTCGGATCTACCACATTCACATGCTCTACAAAGTGCCACACTATTGCAGAAAAAAAGAAATGTTGGATTTGCATTTCATCTTGTCCTTGGAAAAAGGCAATAAAAGTGGCATTTTTAGGAAAAACGCCATTTTGGCCAACTTTGAAGGCTCATAGCCTCGAAATAAGAAAAAAAAACATCTCAATTTTTTTGTCAACATGTTCTCTTACTCATGGACTATATATATGCAGAGTTTTAAAAATGTGAGTGCTAGGCATTCATGACCATAAGAGAACAAGAACAGGCTTTTTTTTCATTGCTTTAAAAAAAAAATATGGGTTTGTTTCGATGAATAAGTCTCCAATGGTGGGAAGGACTGTAATTCCTTTGTGATTTTGGACAACAACACAGGGTAGTGTTCAAATTTTTAGAAAATAATATGGTAGCCTTAAGAGAGGAGAGGGGTTTAAAAAAAAGAGGTGCTCATTAAATAAAGGAATTTTCAGCCTTTTTTTTAGGACACGTCTAACCACATTTGAAGAGCCATATCTCAGAAACTAAACAAGATACCCAGCTAAAATTTTGGTTTTCTTCTAATGAGACATGGAGGAACATTTGGACCAAAAATCAGGAAAAACTGAGGACCGTGGTGTCGGACCTGTTCCAACTGATATGGAATTGCCCTAATGTATTCAAATATGCAAATTATCTCATTAACTATGCGTGATATAAAAATGTCCCAAGCAGAAATGGATTCTACGCGGAAAAGTACTATAGAATCAATTGAGAAAAGTTTGGTAGTGACCTTTATTAGATCGTTCTGGATTTTTCCCTGTCTAGTGTGTTTGCGTTCACATTTCGGTGAAGGACCAGAAAGGTGAATTTGATTGTGAAAGCTGGCGAACCAAGTGAATGAGCTTGGGAATATGTATTGATTTTTAGACACTTGCGTCTGAAATCCCGTGATTGCTTCTCGCTTTTACCCGTTTTCCTCCCTTTCTCAATCACTCTCTCCTTCACTCTTTAAATCTCTCTCTTTCTCTCTCTCTCTCTCCCCCCCCACTCTTTTTCCCCCCCATCCAAGTGTCTCTCTGTCTCCAAAGTATCCAATTGGATCTCAGGACTCATTTTAAGGCACTTTTGTGCCTATTTGTCCTTCAAATGAAACCGAGAGAGACAGTGAGGGAATGAAATTGGAGTGTAGTGAGGCGAAAACTGATTGAAAGATAGGAGAGAGGGTGATGAAGGAAGAACATTAGTGCACCACGGCGGTCTATGTTGACAAAGATGGCCTTTTGAGACAAAGGCGACTATGTATTTACTTGCATTTGTTAAAATAAGGGTTCTGAACTTCTATACCGCTACAATAAACCTGACGAATACCAGTCACCCCAGACTCAACATGCCATACTAAACCACTCTGGTTCAGTCGGTTGTTTTGTTCTCACCGTGTTGTCAGAGAGTCTGTTTGGGGGAGGGAGTTTGGCACATAATGTCTCCATAATGTCTCCAAGTCTGGCTGTTGGCATCCAATTACATTGAGCCATATAAGAAAATGTGTAAGTAAAAAACAGTACGCTCCCTCCTCCAGGAAGTGCTAATAGCTGCTTACGAATGCTTAATAAAGACCTTATGACTCAGTTGTGGAGCTCTTCAGAGCTCTCTCACAGGAAGTGTCATTGGGAGCCTGAAGCCAGGCGCATACCAATCAGCCGTGCTAGCTAATACTTGCCATCAGCACCCGGCACCACTGTTGCCTAGCAACAAGTACTACTGTTGTCCAACCACTGCTAGTGAGGGTAATACTGATGTAGTATCCAAGCGTGGTGTTTCAGAATCAATACACCCCATGTCGACTTCCAACAATTGCGGCACAAGCGGCTGATTACTGCGACTGACCACATTATAGGGCACTATTCATTTGCTTTACAATATGCCATGGACAAAGCCTGAATGGTCAGAACAAGTACATAGGTGTTTGACCTGAAATTATTTATTTATTTTTTTATTTTTTTACTCTTTCTAAATAAAATAATTCATGATTAATTGTAGCTCACCAGGTGTAATGACTGAGCAGTAATTGTAAGCAGCTTTAATATTTAGTTTTGTTATTGTACTGAAGAGATGGTCCGGTTTGATCTTTCAGGGGTCGCTCCGGTGACCTTGTAAGCGTTCCATGTTTGGCTTAACCTTTGACCCCTTTGGTCCTGCAGGAGAGATGGAGGAGGAGATGGAGAACCCGGAGATCCTGGACCTGCCCGAGAAGCAAAAGCACCAGCTCCGCCACCGAGAGCTCTTCCTCTCTCGCCAGCTGGAGTCACTGCCTGCCACACACATCAGGTACAAGACACACACACACACACACACACACACACACACACACACACCTGCACACGCTCGTGCTTTTACTTGCTTGTAAACATTGAATCATTTATACACAGAGGTGGTGAGGATGATTGAAATCAGATAGGTTTGTACCAGATGCATCACGTGGGGCGATAGTCATTACAACGACTGCATTTCATCTTTGATACGGGATTGGTTTTCATTCCAGTTCTTTTCAGGCATACAGTATGTGCATCCAGTGTGTGCAGAACTGATGTTCATTTTGTCGTGTGTGGGTGTCCTGGCTCACTGTGAAGAGTAGCTTTCTATGCCATGTATGGCTTGCCTATGATGTGCTAACGGTGGAGTATTACACATCCCTACACAGCACAGGGTCAGTGACGGATGTTTTTACACCAAAAAAAGACTTATTTAGCCGCTGCTGCATCGACTGTCTGTCCCGTCCTCAAACTGTTTACTGAGGCCAGTAGAGTTTGACAGGGACTATAAATAATTCATCCCAAATCGCTCCTGCTCGGTCACAGCGTTTCACATTTTGTACCGAATCCCTTAATCATCTCTGTGCCATTTGCATAGACCATACCTGTCAACATCGGGCTTTGAGAATAAGGGAGGTTTTTCAAGCACCCGCCCCCGAGCCTTCCCACCTGCCTGCTTCTCTTATTCTCCAATGAGGGTGGGATTAGCTCGGGCCTACATTAACTAATTGACTGTAATTAGATGGCCTGACACTGGTTTACTTGTTTACTGGATGGACGGGGGACGGGGGACGGGGGGACGGGGGGGTGTAGCAAGACCAGTTCAGAGAGTGATCGGGCAGGTTGAGAATGCAGGAGATTCACTGGAAAATATTAAACTGGGAGGACGTCATTGGTTGACGAGTGGGGGACACAGCTGCTTTGGCGGGTAATGATGGGTTAGATTGATTGCGGTGGTTTAAATTTTATTTCGAGTGTTTATTTATATTGCTATATTTACTCACGCTGATTAATTGGACGCATGTGTGTGTTTCAGGGGAAAGTGTTGTGTCACACTCCTAAATGAGACTGAGGCGCTTAAATCCTACTTGGAACGGGAGGTGAGTCTGTGTGTGTGTGTGTGTGTGTGTTTGTTTGTTTATGTGTCTATGTGTTCATATGATGGACTGAGAGATTCTCTGTGTCCATCTCCAGGCTTACATGTGTTTGTACAAGCTCACTTGTGTAACACTTATTTTAAAAAATGTATCATGTGGTGTCTCCAGATGTGTTTGCAGTAATTTCAGTTACATAACAAGTGTGTGTGTGTGTGTGTGTGTGTGTGTGTGTGTGTGTGTGTGTGTGTGTGTGTGTGTGTGTGTGTGTGTGTGTGTGAGAGAAAGAGAGAGTGTGTGTGTACACGAGGCATTTTGAATACGTTTTCATATGAATTATTTAGTCCGTTGACCCAGAAGATTCTCTGCACATTCTGTAATGAGGTGGCTGGAGAATCTTCTCAGTGCTGGGCCAGAATTACACACATACACATACGCACACACACACACACACACACACACACACACTTGCACACAGATCCACTCATGTTTATGTTGATGTGCATTTTGGCCTAAAAAGCTATGACACGGTTTAGTTGAACGGTAGTTCATTGGCATTGATGAGGTTGGAAACTACTTCTGAAACACAACATTTATCTTCACAGTAATCTAGTTATTGGGCTTCAGAGGTCTCAGGGGCATACTGTAGCTCACATCTTATGGATACCATCTAAATTGCCGTCTTCCACTCATGCTCTCTCTCTCTCTCTCTCTCTCTCTCTCTCTCTCTCTCTCTCTCTCTCTCTCTCTCTCTCTCTCTCTCTCGCTCTCTCTCACCCCATCTCTCAGGATGCCTTCTTCTACTCCCTGGTGTATGATCCCCAGCAGAAGACCCTGCTGGCTGATAAAGGGGAGATCCGCGTTGGAACCAAGTATCAGGCGGACATCACTGACCTCCTGGCTGAGGGTAGGCCTTACACACACACACACACACACACACACACACACACAAGAAAAATACTGATGGCAGACAAAGTATCGCTCTGTTCATATTGTCCTCATAATGCCTTGCATGGATTACAAAACATAATGTGTCATCAATATCCTGATCAGAAATGAAAAGCCATTAGATCCAGCTGACTGGTCCCGTGTGTGTTTGTGTGTAGGGGAAGAGGATGGCAGAGACCTGACCAAACTGGAAGAGAAGGTCTGGGACCCGAGCAGTTTGCTCACAGAGAAACAGATTGACCAGTTTTTAGTGGTGGCACGGTGAGGAAAACACACTTTTCTCACACACACACACACACACACACACACACACACACACACACTGACACACACACACACTCACACACTCACACACTCACACACTCACACACACACACACACTCACACACACACACACACACACACACACACACACACACACACACACACACACACACACACACACACACTCTTTCTCTCACTCACTTCTCACTCAGTTTGTCGCTTACTCTCTCACTTACTCTCTCACTTACACACTCTCCCCACACAGGCATCACTTTCGGTTCTGTGTTGGATGTGGTCTGTGAGCGTGTCTGAGTTTGACATGCAATTGTGCATTGTGCTTTGTGCAGGTCTGTCGGTACGTTCGCGAGAGCCCTGGACTGCAGCAGTTCCGTGCGGCAACCCAGCCTCCACATGAGCGCGGCGGCCGCCTCCAGAGACATCACACTGGTGAGCACCGCCGTGACCGTCGACTTCCCTCGGTCTACGCCTTTGACCTCTGACCTCTATAAACCAACTGTACAGTCTGTGCCTCTGCTGCTCCCTGCCAAAAACCCTCAACCAAACGCTCCAACAAACCCTCCAACCTCTAAAGATGGGACACATTGTTCTAAATGGCCACACTGGTACACCCTTGAATGTCTGAAAGCTGTGCTTATACGCGCATACTCATTTGTACTCTACCAATTGGTGTACACCATGAAACCGGTCAGTGACCAATGATGATTTAACCCCCCCCCCCCCCCCCCCCACACACACACACACACACACACACACACACACACACACACACACACACACACACACAGTAATGAGCTCTTACTGCATCTTGAGTGAGTAATACAATTGCTCAGTATTGAGGACCTCTCTATAGAGAACGGTCTCAACGCTGCCCTCGTGTGGGCGGAAGGGGAAGCGCGTCTGCTGATGTTATCGTCGCGGCGAGGCCCAGAGGACTTGTGTTGCCCCAAGCCTGCCTCCTCAGAAACCATGATGGGTCATGACATCACCCATCATCTCCGCTCCTTTAGCTCTGTTGCATAGCAACGACACCAATATGGCATGGAAAAAAATAAAAAATACAGCCTCCACTCACACACACTACCATATGTACAGAAACACACTCCCTCTCACACAGACCCACACAATGTGTGCCTAAACACAAACGCACACACTAAGAAGGGCTCAGTAACAAGCAGCACATTTCTACATGTGGAAGCTGCTTTTATCCCATGTGGTGGAACAAGGTTTGAACCCAGTGGCACAGAGCTCTCACTCAGGGTGCCGCATAAGTGCCTGTAGCCAATCTCCACATATTAAACACAACAGGAACATAGAAGCTTCTACAGACCTTAGCTAGACAACAATGACTTCTGGAATTGTGTGTGTGTGTCTGTGACTGTGTACGTGTGTGTGTGTCTGTGACTGTGTACGTGTGTGTGCGTGTGTACGTGCGTGTGTGTGTGTGTGTGTGCGTGTGTGTGTCTGTACATCTGTGTCTGCGTCTGTGTGCGTGTGTTTGTCTATGTATTTGTGTGTGTGTGTGTGTGTGTGTGTGTCTATGTACATTTGTGTCTGCTTCTGTGTACGTGTGTGTGTGTGTGTGTGTGTGTATGGGTGTGTTCATGTACTCGAATCTAAGTGTTGAAATGGTCTCCCCCCCCCCCCCCCCCCACTCAGTT
>NC_085013.1:6416075-6488575 GCF_963854185.1 Sardina pilchardus
TAGATCAGTTATTTGCTTATTATTCCTCTAGTCTTTTTCAATTATACTATTAGTGTGAATGATTGTCTTTAAAATAAAGTAGCTACAAAGTCATGCAAGATACAAAATAATTTTAAAGGAATTTAGGCATAACAAAGCAACACAAATATTGGCAGATTTTTTTTTTTTTTTTTTTTTCCACTTTGGATGTTAATGAACTCGTTTGTTTGTCTGTAATTGAAATGTTGCCTGTAATTATGTCAAAGTGTACCTGTTGTTGTGACTAGTGTGAGTGATAGCTGGTAGATGTAATTATGCTTATCTCCCTCAACAATGGAATTCTCTTCTCTGATTGGCTGATGGGGTGGCCATTAACTTCGTATAACCTGCTACCTTTGAAGTAGTTCCCGTATCACACTTGAATATTAATTCGCCAAACCCGTTCCAAAGTTTTAATGAACTGTCACGTTGCATCCAAGCTGAAATACAGACGTGCAGAACCATAGTAACATTGTAGCATATGAGGGAGGTGGATTGTAGCTAGTTGGATGCCATGTAGGCTATAAAAGTAGCGATCTTTCAAAGTTAAAGTTAATCAGAATCCTGGGATATGCCCGCTTGACAACGGGAGAGATAGAACTAACGACTGGCTTTTGGCCGTAGCAACCAGCCATTTAGAACTAACGACTGGCTTTTGGCCATAGCAACCATCCATTTAGAACTAGTAACGGCAGTTTTGTCCTGCAAGTAGAAAGTTGATATGTAGCGGAAAGTAGTCCCACAATCAAGACAGTTTTAGCGATGTTAACGGACGCAACGGTGGAATAAAACTATGTTCTAAATATACAGGTTATGAATACAAACGGGAGATAAGCGGGATAACGGCCTTCGAGGTCGACCGGTTCGATGGAAATAATGGCACGGCGGAGGTAACTCCGTCTCCGTGCTTCGCACGTCGCCGGAGTTCTAGACCTCCACCTAGCCATTATTTCCATCGAACCGGTCACCTCGTCGGCCGTTATCCCTTACTTACTGGAGTGTGTCCTGTAGTAGTGACTAGTGTGAGAGATAGCTCGTATAATTCTATGTTAACTGGCGTCTTCGTCCTGTAGTAGTGACTGGTGTTAGAGATAGCTTTTATAGATCTATGTTAATTAGCGTATTCGTCCCGTTCCAGAGGCCCACCCGTGTCCCCCCAAGCCAGAGGGCCAGCGCACTGCCACCATCACCACCAGCAGCATGACGCCCATCAAGTCCTCGCCCATCCTCAACAACGGCTCACCCACCATCCTGGGCAAGCGCAACTACGAGCAGCACAACGGCCTGGAGGGTGAGAGAGAGAGAGAGAGAGAGAGAGAGAGAGAGAGAGAGAGAGAGAGAGAGAGAAAAATGCATGCAGACTTTTAAATCCGCTTTCTTTTCCCGAAAAAAAACCCTTGATGAAATGCCACCCAGTAATGAAAGTGCCTGTGGTCACCGGCCCAACAGTACACATGCCAAAGGGCTGCCAAGTCCTCTGATGCACATTTTCCTTCCATTTTCCTTCCTAGCACGCGCGCTTATTCTCTGTGTGCATGTCTCGTACGGTGTTTGTCTTTGTGTTTACATTCTGAACCTTGCAGTGTTGGCTTTTGCCCATAGAGGGCAGATTCCTCAACGTTTACTGGAAATGATGGTCCAGCGGGATTTCATGTCAGGGGTGTTGTTCAGCGAGCAAGACACATAACCACAGCCACACAACAAAACCCACACTTAAACGTCCATTAAAAAGTAGGAGCGAGGGGGGGAGGCTTCACTGAGGTTTACCAAAGTCCTTCTAGGCAAGTCTCTTCACTCGGCAGTCACATTGCAATGTTTTTTGGGCATCTGTTTGGGCAAAAATGCACGTGCGTAAAGCTTCACGACACCATATCTGCACCAGCGGCAAGATCACAACACATGATTGGCACCATGTATCCACATGTCGACTTTTTTGGTATGGAAGGGGCGGGATATGTGTAAACAACTGCCATATTGGCGTTACAAACTAACCCCATGCATTTCTGTGGAGGATTTGAGTGCTGTGTCTCTTCTTTTAAAAAGTCTCTAGGTTTACATGCAAAATGATTTTGTATCCCTTATTGTCTCCTTTCTCTCCTTTACTTTGGTCTTTCCTTCCTCCTCTCCTCTCCTCTCCTCTCCTCTCCTCTCCTCCTCTCAGGCACCAAACCCAAAGCGCTCACCCCTCAGTGGGACATCATGTCCAAGCGTGTTTGTGAGCCGGGCAGGACCGCCCCCCCTCTGCAGGACCAGGTTCATGAGCTCGACTGACGACCCCCCGCCCCTCCCCTCCCCAACCCCCTCACCCTTCAAGGTGACCCCTGCACCATACTGCACAGAGACAAGGTCAGACATAAATCCATACACATAAATACATACAGTAGTGTAATCCAGCCTTATATGGTCATTAGACTGTCCTGGCGTAGAGGTCACATAAAAATAGGTTCTCTTGTATTTTTCTTGTATGATGACCAGTGCCATGAACTGGGGAAAAAAAACTGAACACTGTTTGACCTTTAAAAAAAAAAAAAAGAAAAAAGAACTCACGGGAGCGTGTGTGTGTTTGGTGTGTTTACAGGCCTCAGACAGGAGGCGGCTGAGGGAATATGACGTCCACAGTGTTTGACCACCAGCCAGCCTGCACTGTCCACTCTGCCAGTCACTGAGCCCGAGCCTTGCAAGAACCGACCAATCGTCTCACCGGGTTATAGGCTTCAACCTATCTGAGGGCTCGGCTGTCTGTACAGGACTGTTTAATCACCATTATTATTATTGTTGTTATTATTGTTGTTGTTGTTATTATTATTATTATTATTATTATTATGACAATGTCTGCCATTGTAATATTATTCTTGTTCTTTTTTTTATCAGCTGTAATCATATGCTTATCAGTTTATTGTTGAAAAAAAAAGAAATTGAAGGAATGCAAAAAATACAAAAAAACTAAAAAAAAAAAACATGAAGCCCATTGAGGCCCGAGAGAACTCCAGGGCCACCTGCATCAGTTTTGCCCTGTTTTTTTTCGGTTCTTATTTTTTTCCCTGTTTTCCGAACTGTAAAAATGACAAAAACATGAAAAAGAGAGGGGATGTTTTTTTGTATGTTTGTTTGACTGGATGAATTCCCCCCTCCCCTGTTCTGCTTGCAATTTTTGATTTTTGTTTTTATTTTATTTTTTTCTGTTTTGTTTGTTTTTTAAAGGAAAAAAAAAAGTCCTCTAAATCCCCTCTGCACGCTGATGGATTTAACTTATTGAGAAAGACTGAAACGTGCTCTTTTTCTACCTTTTCATAAATAATGCATCTTCTGCTTCGATGATGTCATTAAAAACAAGACTATTTGGTTGCTCTGCGTCTGGTGTGATTATGTAACCCACGAGAGGCACAGTACACAGTGGACACGACTCTTGCCTAATTGATATGGGCTGATTGAAAATAAAAAAAGAATTATCACATCAAAATGGACTTGGAGATAGAAAGAGAGGCAGAAATGAATGGATGTAGAAGAGAGGGGATTGCTATTTGGGGGCCCACATATGCAGCCTTCCATCCAGAACAAGGTTTATGCCATAGTCACATCTTAGCAGGTTGTATCTCTCAAGTTCGCTTGAAGTTGTTTGACCGTAAGTGAACTCGATCCAGGGGTCCCTGTCATGTGACTTGCTGTGAATCTGTTCACTGGGACACCTGCTGTATGTAGTGCTTTGCAACCTAAGCTCAAGTTACAGGTCCCCCCATATATTGAAGTCTTACAATGTTTGAGGCAGCTAATAAACAGACTTGTAATTTCTATTAGGAGTTATAAGTTTATAAGTTAGTGGCAAGCCTGGACGGAAGCTTTGACGAGCAAAAAGTAAGCTAGTTGAGGTTACTTTGAGGCAAGTAGGCCTACTAGAGACAATAAGCTAGTAGTTATATTTGTGGGTTTTCTTTTGCAACATCATGATGATGTATGAGAAATGTACACTCCAATTTGAAAAATAGCGTTTTGGCAGTATGATGGTGAATCTTGGAACGGTTCATTTGATTTTTCCAAATGATACAGATAGAAAGTATATAGTTAGGCAGAGAGGTAAGATGTAAATATCTCCGGTAGAATAGGCAGCAAGAATGTGAGCATCAGTGATTAAATATTTCTCTGATTGCATCCCTTTTGGAAGTTCCTTATAGGTCTGACTCTGCAACAACTCTACAGATACAGAACCCTTCAGTGGAACTCAAAGGAACTAATCATTCAGGAAAAGATGCGGAACTTCCAGGGATCTTAGTTCAGATCCTACAAAGAACCTCTGGGCTTTGTCAAGGCTCCACCAGAGATGAAGGATCTTTGGCTCCACCCTCTGTGACTGATTGATTTGCTTAGTGTCACTGTCATCCCCAGCAGGTGAGTGGTCAGCCAATGACACAGGATACACACTCTTCCCCTCACTGCCTCACGTCACGCCACTCACCACCCATTAAATATTTGTTAGGTAGCAGCTGGTAAACAGAAAGACACCTCTGAATAGACACCTGGGGGGTATTCCGAGTACATGGTTTAGTGACAAACCTGGGTAAGTTAACTCAAAGTGGTAAACCTCCTAATAGAAGAGCTGTATGGATCATTTGCCTGACCAAACAATGCCATAGGGCTCTTCTTGTAGGAGGTTTACCACTTACTCATGAGGTAACTAACCCAGGTTTATCACTAAACTCTACTTAGAATACCCTCCTGGGCCTCTAAAAGGTGTGAATAACCACCCAAACAGATGTTTAGGGCATTGGTTTGAAGATCCTAAAAAAGCCTCTGAATTCGGAGGTCATGGTTTTACCATGGTTAATGTGGGTTGGACTCAGTTTTAATGATGGTGGTAATCCCAGTAATATGCTGTAGGCTATATGCCTCGCTCATGTGTCATCAGGCCCATCAGTCACTAGACCCTGGTATTAGGGGAGAACGGAGACTACTGTTGTGCAACTGCTTAAGTGTATTTCTGGTGGAAACAGATTTATTTATTTATTTTTAAAACATCTTATCTTAGCAAAGGTTCTTAGCTTGCTAACATTATCAAGTTGATTGTTTCCACTGGATTCTCTGCTAGAATCTAGTCTCAAGGCCTTTTCCATCACATAAAGACTATAAGTTACTACTTCCACCACCAATTACACAAAACTATGTTCATCATCAGTGGGCCTACTGTTGCATCAACAGTAGCTGGCAACTCTTCCATCCCAATTTGAATGAATGGACACAATTTCATCCTCCAAAAGACTAACAAAGGCCAATGACTAATCATTTTCTTTCATCCTGACCCGTTGCCTTGGCTCACCTTAGAATGCAGAGTGGCCGGGAGGTTCTCAAAGAGGGTTTGTATGGCCACTGAAAGGTTGCCATGACATCCAGGCAACCCAGTGAACCCTGTCCAAAACTCAGCTCCTGACCTGAAGGCTTTGTCACGTAGGCCTATGAAGCCTCCAATCACACTGGTATTTTCATGTAGGATTACCCCACTGGGGAGCATGCTCAGGAGGAGAGCTAGATGTAACTTACTGTAACATACTTAGTTTGTTTGGTGAGGAGAGTCAGGATATATATTTTTAATTAAGCTCTTTTGGAGTTTCAGCTTCTATAATAAAGCCAGTCAAATGATGCATGGCTTGACAGAGGCCCAGGATAATGAAAATGCTTAGGTGTAGACAAAGGCAGTGTTTATTACATGTGTATAAAAAGCTAATTAAAATGCAAATGTATGACCATTCTGTTAGATTTACTTTAGCCTACTTTTATATAATGTGCAAAATACCCAACTTGCGCACTAATTGACACTGTATAGCTCTATAATATATGACAAGATTTTAAATTAAATTCACCTGACAATATAGATTTTACTGAAAAATTACCCTCTGACATTTTCTGTAGGCAGTAAAGTGATGGAGAGTCCACTGGTCACGAAAGAGTTAAGCAACAGAGCGAGATCTGAGGAGTCCGAGCATGTGCTGCGAACTGCTGCAGTGAAGTCAAAATGTGTCAATTTTCATTGGATAGCAGAGAGAAAGCAAGAGGGAGAGCGACAGTCTGGGGAAGAGAGCGAGTCCGACCGAAGCGACAGTGCCCGAAAACCTGCGGAAAGCTGGGACATTTCCCTTTAGGTTAGCCTTTTAAACTGAATATCTACGCTTCTTGTATTTTCGGAAAAACACACATCTACAGTTAAAGGACACATTGACGGTAAGCACTCTAACTATGTTCACAGCAGTTTATGCCGGATGCCGGATGTCTGGATGTGTTATAGCCTACCAAAACAATCGTGCCGCAAACAATCCCGTGCTTCAATGAGGTTTATGTGTTGCGTTTAAAGGCTGATTTGTAACCTGCAGGGATGCCACACGCGTCGCCTTTATGTCGACATTCTTACCACTAAATTTACGTTCATTTTGCTGACAAAAACCTGTCCTATTCGTCGTGTCTGATGTGTCACGGCTCCCAACTCAGCTGTCCCACTTCTTCAAACGATGTGTCAGTCACTGCGCGTATAAATATTTATTTTCCACTGACAGCAGAGATTTCTACAGTTGGGAATGATATTCACCGGTTAGTATATGTCAGTGGTATCAGCCGGCTACTTCAGCGCAAAATACTCCTCCTGCCTTGTCATTTTTACAAAGCCTCTGTAAACATAAGCTTAAAACGGGTTCTTAAAGGACAAACGTTTGGGGGGACATCGTCCGGCATCTATGAACTGTCCACGGCCTCATGAGGTACCGTGACGCATTGAATCATTTGATACTTTGAATCATTTGATCCTTCTCCGGCCGGTGCGCTGATGCTGCAGCGACTGTGGTCTCCCACGTCCGCCGAGGCCTGCTCTGATATAGCACTAAATCCATCGGGGAAGATTATTTATGTGTTCAGCGCAGCTGTCGAGATCCCTTGTCTGAGTTAAAGGGAAGGTCGAGACATCAGAATTCTGGGCAGACTAAGAAGGAAAAAAATCTGCTTTTCAGTCTTTACTTATATAAACCTCACAGATCTGATGAACTCATCCCCTACCCTCCCCTTCCATCTCCCCCTCCTACTCTGCACAGTCATCGCTCCTTTGGAAGATGGCGGATCTTTTTTCTTTGAAGATGTTTGTTTGTAAAATGACTCAGAATGGTGGCAAAGCCTGGTGAGCTACGTCTCTCTGTCTTTGAAGCGTGATTCTGAGAGAGGCAGTTCGTCGTTGAATCAGATATACCTGTCAAATGAGGGAGAGTTGAGTCTAATGCCAGCCATGCTCTTCTCTTGAGGAGCGACACTGTGAGCTATGATACCTCAGTTACACCTATAGTGTCTCCCATCACCACACAAAACTGTCCATCATAGTGACTTTTGTTAGAAGTCACAGATTTGTATAACAGGAAAGTCCTAACAGTTGCCCTTTCTCACTATTCCAATGACAGAAACAAGATTCATTTGGGCAGGTTCAGGATTATTAGTCCATCCTAACAATCTAGCTGTCTTGCTCTCCCAAGAGAAAACAAGTGTTATCCCCAGCCAGAAGCTCTGTTGCACTGAGGCCTCATGTCCTTGTTGGACAGCACCTCTTGGGAATTCCTGTGCGATTCTATCTGAATTCCGTTGAATCGATGGGAGCAGCATTTTAATGGGCAGCCTTATTTGTGTTCACACACACTCACACACATACACACATACACACTAACACACACACACACACACACACACACACACACACACACACACACACACACACACACACACACACACACACACACACACACACACACACACACACACACACTCTGTGGCTCACATTGAGACCTCATTATCAGTCTTGTCTGTTGCCTTGCTTTTCAAAAAGAGGGGGAAAGAAAAATTATAAATCTGTCTTTGAGTTGCTCTTTTCTTAACTCATCTAGGTGTAAATTCCAGGCACAGCTGCCTTGTACTTGTGTAGCTGTCGCCAGAGCCCGTAATCAATCTCCGCTCGGCTGGAATCTTTTCCTCTCCTCTTCCTTCATAATCCTGCCGCGGCCCCTGTAGCGCGGTCGGTGCCTCCAAAACGCACACCCCAGCCTCGCGCTCGTCTCTTCCGCCGTCTCCTGGTCTTTAGTCTGTGTGCAGACCTAGATTCGATCGGCGATACGAGACAAGACTGGGTCAGCCGCCTTAAAACTCCATGTCGTGGACACTCTGAGTGATGCGGCTCCACTCTCCCGAGTGTCAGACGTGTTTAAGGTGAAAATGTCTCTCGGGAGGGCACAGAGAGAAAGGGCTGTGTCGTTATGCAACATTAATCATTCTTTTCATTGAGGCTTTGTGATATGCCTCTCTGCTGTTGTATTAATTACTGCTGAGAGTCATTGACCTAAAGCTTCGAGGCATGATTAAAAAAAAAGTCTATATCTTCGCAGTGCACTTGAAGCTATTGTGGGTCTTTCTCTCTCTCTCTCTCTCTCTCTCTGGTCTTTTTGGTGTGTCTGTGGACCTGTGGAATGCCTGCGCTCTGATTGGCTCAGTAATGCTGGAGATGAAGGAGCGTGGGATTGCCATGGCAACCGCGTGTTTGGCGAAGTCTGTTCGACGTGTGTGTGTGTGTGTGTGTGTGTGTGTCTGTGTCTGTGTATGTGTGTGTCTGTGTCTGTGTGGCAATCAATATACACCGCAGGGCCTGTCACAGCGAGGAATAAGCAAGCAAGGGCTTACAGAAAGGGAAGACTCAGGAAGGAGAGGGGAGTGTGTCTGCGCATGTGACTTCGTTCTTGGATGTGTGTTTATGTGTGCGTATGCGCCTTCGTTACAGGAGCACGACCATGCCTGCCCCTGTTTCACCGCCTTCAGCTACTCCATCCTCCTCCATCTGCTCTCCCTCTCTCTCTCTCTCCACCACCACCCCACCCTCCTCTCTCATCTTTTCTACTCTTCTTTCCTCTGTCTCTCTCTGCCCTGTGCTTCTAATACCAATCACTTTTTATCCCTCTCATTATCTTTGCCTCTGCCTCAGCCCTGGGCTCTCCTGTGAAATAGAGGCTTTTAGCGATGGGCTCTCATCCGCTCCCTTACTGCTTTGCTCTCTTTCATTTGTGCTCTCTCTCTCTCTCTCTATCCCCCTCTCTCTCTCTCTCTCTCTGTCACTGTCTTTCTCTCTGTGATTCTGATGATGTGATGTTTGATACGGATCTCTCTACTTCCTATCATTTGCTCATTTGCTCCTGTGCCCTCGCCTCTTATTTTAATCTCTTGTGTAATGGAAGCCTTCACTGATCTGATCTCCTTGTCTTTTTTTCTCTCCCTCCCTTTCCTCTTCCTCTCTGTCTTTCTCTCCCTCTCTCATTCTCTTACCTCCTCCCAACCCCCTTTACCTCTCTCTTGTTTTTCACCTGTCTTCCCCATTCCCTCTGTTCTCCCTCTCTCTCTCTCCCTTTCCCTTTCTCTCTCCTTTGTTCACCTATCTCGCTTCCCTCCTTCCATCCCTCCCTCCCTCCCTCCCTCTCTTTTCTACTGCAGTTCTATCTGGTCATGGTGCTCTCTCTGGCCTCCTGTGTTTCGGTTCGCTCCTCCTCCTCCTCCTCCTCCCTCCTCCTCCTCTCCCGCCTCCTGCCGTCGCTCCTTCTCCTGGCCGCCCTCCTCGCGTGCCCGGGCCCGGCGGGCGGCTGCCCCGCCCGCTGTGAGTGCTCGGTGCCCACGCGCTCGGTCTCGTGCCACCGCCGGCGCATGCTCACCGTGCCCGAGGGCGTGCCCATCGAGACGCGGCTGCTGGACCTGAGCAAGAACCGCCTGCGGAGCCTGGCGCCGCAGAACTTCTCCCAGCTGCAGCAGCTGGAGGACCTGGACCTGAGCGCCAACCTGCTGGCCTCGGTGGAGCCCGGAAGCTTCCGCGCCCAGCCGCGCCTGCGCACGCTGATCCTGCGCGGCAACCAGCTGACCCTGCTGCCGCGCGGCGCTCTGGCCGGCCTGGGCGAGCTGCGCGCGCTGGACCTGAGCCAGAACAAGCTGGTCGTCCTGCTGGACGGCGCCTTCGAGGAGCAGCGGCGGCTGGAGACGCTGGAGCTGAGCGACAACCAGCTGGTGTTCATGGCGCCGCGGGCCTTCGCCGGCCTGCTCTCGCTGCGGCAGCTGGCGCTGGAGCGCTGCAACCTGTCGGCCGTGCCCGGCCAGGCGCTGGCGCAGCTGCGCGCCCTGGAGACGCTGCGGCTGAGCCAGCTGGCCAACGTGGCCGAGGTGCCGCCGCACGCCTTCCGGAACATGCCGCGCCTGCGCCACCTGACGCTGGAGCGCCTGCCGCTGCTGGAGGCGCTGCCCAGCCCGGCGTTCCTCGGGCTCAACCTCACCACGCTGGCCGTCACGCAGACCAACCTGTCGGCGGTGCCCGCGCTGGGCCACCTGCGCCACCTGGCGCTCCTCAACCTCTCCCACAGCCGGGTGCGGGTGCTGCGGGCGGGGGGGCTCCGCGGGCTCGCCAGGCTGGAGGAGCTGCACCTGCGCTCGGCCGCGCTCGAGCGCGTGGAGCCCGACGCCTTCCTCGGAGCGCCGTCGCTCCGGCTGCTGGACGTCTCGTCCAACCGGCTGGCCACGCTGGAGCGCTCGGCGTTCCCCGAGGGCCACGACCTGAGCCTGCGGGCGCTGCGCATCGGCCGCAACCCGCTGGTGTGCGACTGCCGCCTGCGCTGGCTCCTGCAGAGGGCGCCGCCGCTCCTGCACGCCCCGGCGACGACAGACAAGCGGAACCCGGCGACGACGACGCCCGACGACGCCCCGCCCGAGTGCGCCGCCCCGGCCTCCCTGGCGGCCAAGACCCTGCGCGAGGTCTGGTCCGACGCCCAGCTGGCGCGGCTGGTGGTCTGCACCAAGCCGCGGGTCATCGCCGTGGCGACGCAGCCCGTCCAGGTGGAGGAGGGCCAGCGGGCGTGGCTCAACTACAGCGCTATAGGATTTCTATAGTGATCTATAATATTGCTGTGGTGTTCTGTAATACCTTTATAGTACTTATCTTCTCTATAGTCTTCTTATAGTAAAGTTGTATGATATTCTTGTAGTGGTCTGTAGTGTCTTTGTGATAATCTTACCCTATAGTGTTCTTATAGTACAGTTGTATGATATTCCTGTAGTGGTCTGTAGTGTCTTTGTAATAATCTTACCCTATAGCGTTCTTATAGTACAGATATATAATATCTTCTGGTGTTCTGTAATATCTCTATAATAATCCTGCATTACAGGGCTAGTACAATATTATAACTTCTGTGGTTTTCCTATAGTGCAGTATTATAGGAAAATAGCTCATAAGTTGGTGATTGCCTTATAAAGCAGAGCAATACAGACATTCAGGTGGTGTCAAGTGGTTTTGTCCTTGACAGAAAAGAAAGAAGTGATTCACTTGCCATTTGTCATACGGTAGGCTATATTAATAGCCTACTTTAAGCCTACAGACACGACTCAAAAGTTTATGCTGTGTTTTTTTTTTTTTTTTTTTAACACTTGGAGGTTTGGGGCCTTTGCAGGCACTTTGAGGCAGTCTGCTATACCTTGAGATTTTTTTAAGTTTTTCACCTAACTAAAAACACCTATGCAAAAGTGGCACATATAGTTATAGCCTATTCTAGAGGTCGTCCACAATAATTATATGAGTAAAGTGGATGTAATGAAATTACTTTTTTATTATAATTCAGTGTAAACATAACTATTTCAAAAACGATTTTCAAAGGTAAAAAAACCCCGCTATAAATATATCTAGCTAAGACTTTTGAAGTTTGTACCTTGAAAACAACGGTGTTGGCTTCATTAAGTAAAAAGATCAATAAATATGTTTTGTCAGACTAAATATTGAGTTTCAAATGCAAATTAAAGTGAATGGGCTTTTTGAATGGGCCTGCTGCAGGTGAGGACTGCAATCCTAGGATTTTCTTTTATTGTTTTTACAAAGTGCCATTAATACATCCTCCTTTAAACATATACATTATATTTGGAAAGTAGTTGATTAAAGGTTTCTAATGGTGTCACTTATATAACAAAAAAGTAGATCCACCACGCTTCTGCAGCATTACATCTGATGAATCAGATGAGAAGGGGCTGTGTAGATATACTAAGAGTAAAAACTCGGAGCAGCACAGATGAACTTAAACTGGATTTTAATTAAGGTGTTGATGGGGGAGGTGAGATCAAGAACACTGATCTGCCTTGGGTCAGTTACAGTACAGTCATTTGTAAGGAAAGCATTCCAGGAAACAGGGAGTGGAAATCTGGCCCAAAACACCTAGGACAAGCCACTTTCTGAGGGCCTCAGGGAGGAGGCCATCAAGCTGTTTTAGGAGCCATTCAGCGGGACAGTTACCAAACATTATTTGCCAATAGGAGGGGATTTTAAACTCCAGAGGGTTAAAGATGTAAAACGACATGTGGAAACGCGCTTATTTCCTGGTGGACGCTTGTCTGAAGTTTGAAATCATTGGACTTCCATCACTAACATTAGGTAATGAGGTATGTTAAGAGTCATTGCACGAGAAAACCAGGCAAAACCAGCAGGAGGTAGGAAGATGGGGGTCGGCCAAATCGGCTCATACTTTGTATGTGATAAGTATGTGGAAGTTGAACTATGAACAGCCATATACTTAAAGCCCTCGAACTCTTTTTTGTTGTGGAGTTCTGGGGCCCCTCTCAGAGAACCTCAAACATCCATCAATTCATGGCTGAAAATGACTGAAATTGCCATTTCTACCCTGATTATCCCGATAAAGATATGAACATGAGCTTTATGTTTCCATAGAGCTTAGGTAGAATAGTTTTAAAGACCAAAAGGTGCACTAGGGGGTTATCTGCACCACTGAAAGCAGAATTTTCATCCCTCTAAAATTGGTCATTTTTAGGAGGCATTATCTCACATTCGCAGTGGCTTTGGTGGATGGTTTTACTGTTGCTGGACAGAGGAACATCTTCTGATTCAAAAACAATTGTCGTCTAATTGGGCCACACATAATGTGCGCCGTGCCAGGAGGGTCTTTACGGGGGGTTTTCGGGTTTTGGAGTATAATAAACCAGGTAATAATATCTCACTATAGGGTAATTTATGGTCAATTTTTGTGTCACTGTATGACAAATTGAAAAGCACTAGAAAAGCAGAAAAGCTAGAAAAGCACTCAAAGAGTGCAGACCTCTGCATGCATTGTTGTTCTTGGTTGTTATACATTTGAAACTAGACTATTCAGATCGCCACCGAGTGGCCATACCATGCCATTACATCGCAAACATCTGGCATGACATCTGTTTGTGATGTAATGCCATGGTATGGCCATGTGATGGCGATCTGAATATGGTTTATCATAGGCCAAAACACGAAAAATCCTGCTAAAGACCCTCCTGGCACGGCACACATTATGTGCGACCCCCATCTTCCCACCTCTGCCTGGTTTTCTCATGCAATGACTCTTAACCATGGGGGACACAACAATAACGATAGGCTTGCCATTTAAATGTAAGTCTTAGGAACACCCTGTTCGCTGGTCAGAGGTGCTGTTGCCAGAGTAAACGAGGGCAGCAAGCTATTCCAGACGGAGAACTGTTGAGAAAAGAAGAAATAAGTAAGCGTACTGACAAAAAAAAATGAGATTTCAGCTAGTTTTAGGGCCATTTATTGTAACACATCATTGAGGTATAGATGGACATTGGGATTCTTATTCACAAAATACATATCTTTATGTTTAATGTACTTTAACATTGGTTAACAGGAGATGTACTATAAGATAGCTTTTCAAATAAGAGCAATGTTGCCGAAACTAATCATTCTGAGATCTGACGCCGAAGAACTATATTTGAACTATATTTCAATGGATTAAATACTATAAGTACTTAAAATGTTGTTAATCTGTTTCATGTTTATTTGGAATTGAAACCATCCATCCATCTATATGCACACATTTGCAAACCAAATCATTTAAGAAGTAGGCTTTAGTTTGTCTCGTCTTGGCTGTTTTGGCTGCAATTTTTGATGGGATTGTACTGAGCGGTCTGTTTAGAACTGAATATATTTGTACAATTAAAATGGGTATTTGTGAACATGAACACTCGGACTGGCACACGCAGTTTGTTTTAGAATTCAGCAAATATAATAACTGTGCATAAGTGTCTTTTAATTTCACAAATGTGTTGTCCCGTTTCAGTGTTCTTTTGTATTGTGCTGTATGATATATAACATTTTTGAAAATGAAACGGTTATAGGACTCAGCATACTTATTTAATACTGGTGCTTGGATAAGATTCTCTATTGCAATTTCCATCGAGGCTGTCAGGTATGTTTGCATTGGTTTACCCAGTGTTTTCAGAGATGCATCTCTCTGAAGAAAACTTCTTCCTGTAATAGTCGATGCAAACTGGCCAAAATCTGACCATGGCTGGAAATGGTTTGCGTTTGGGAATTTCTCGCCACAACAAAAAAACTTTAACAACTTGTTGTGGGACAAACTGTGTGCCATTAAATAAGGTTTTTAGATAACCATTGTTTGATTCGAATGTGAAGGCTGAGGTTGCCCAAAGAGGTCCCCAATTCCAAATGCTGGTTGTTAAATGTGTCAATTGATGGACATTAAAAGAAACATTTTCTCTGCCGTACAGCAGTTCCATTTTTTTAACAAATGAAACCAGTGATGTTTCAGCCTTTTCTATGTCACTAACGGAGATTGACTGTTGCAATAACAAATTAATACTAGAACACAACAAAAAAAAGTGTTCCAAATAAGGAGCTTGGAGAAGCCCAGGTAGCACATAAAACGCATAAAATAGCAGAAATGCCCTCCATTCCGACGCTTTCCAAAATTTCCTGGTATTAATCGACCGTGGAGACCTTGTTATTTCAGTTGGCGGTTTCACACTGAGAAGTTTCCTGTCAAATTCTTTAATGTTTCGCCCAATATACCACGGCTTTAAATGGTTGCAAGAGTCCAGCCAAAGACCCATCATCTGTCTACAAACTCCTAATAGGACACAATGCATATAGTCGGGGATAAAACCTGAAACTATGTCAAAATGCGGTAGCAAAAGGATGGACGGTCCCTTGACTCCATGTTTTGTTGATTGTGTATGGTAGGCCTCTGTGGCATCACTTTTAAACTGGATGTGAGTTCTGTCTACCTGTGCATGTTTGTTGTAAAAGTATGACCTCACAAATCCTCTCCCCTTTTCTACAACCTCTCCAGGATGCAAGCACCAGTCACAACCAAATTTCCCATTAAACTGCTTACAGTTTCTGAGTATTGTCCTTGCAATAGCATCGGATGAACACACTAAAGAAAACACTCTAGATACGCGCGATATGCCTGTACTGTCTATCCACAGTAATGGATTTTTAGCAAGGTCTCTGCACTCGTCCACAAAGGGCTTTAGAAATGTGTCTATACGGGGTTTTTGGGAACCAAACCAAATAGCCGATACCATAACATTGTCTTTTCTTTGGGTAAAAGGCAATTCATTTATACTAAGCTGAAGTGGCCAAAGTGAATAATTTGAAGAATTAAAAATGGGTATACCATCACAGTTCCACGACAACGTCAGATCATCAGATTTTAAATGTCCTTCTTTTACCAAATTTTGATACATTCTCCCTTGTGTGATGTCACTAATATTGTCTACAGCATGAGTAGTTTTACTTTGCAAATCAACGCCATGGTTCTGCAAAGTATCCATTACAAGATCTCTCACTGACATGGATAGAAAGAAATGACCCTTTTTTAAACTGGTGCTTTCATTGAACTCCAACCCACAGTGGGAACAGGCAGTATCCTCATGTTGGTTGATGCTGTTTTGACAATCTCCACAAAAGAAATTTGTAACAGAGCACAGGGTTGGTTTACCAAGGAATTTCTTGAAAAGATATTTTGATGCTGGGACCAAGTCAGGAACAAGCAAATTAATCAGTCCAAGTAGGTCAGTCAGCGCCGAGCTAGTCAAGTGATGACGCAAGACAAAGAGCATTATGGCTAACAGGCATTGCCCTTTTGTGACTGTCGCACCTGTGTAAATTGGCTCTTCATTCTGCAAGACAACATATTTCCAATCAGATTCATAATTTTAGATGCTTTGATTAATTATCTCTTGATGGTACATAACCTAAACTGACCTTGTCCGGATTTCCGTTTTCAGTTTGTGAATCTCGGGTTAAATCAGCACAGTCAAAGTACTCCTTCGGTCAGCAAAATAATAATAAAAAAGTATTAGCTAACTATGAATGTTTTCATATACTTCACATATACCTTCTTAGTTTAATTAGAGTTGTTATAATGCTACCAACCATGTCCGCATCGTCTTCATCAGATGATATATCGCATATTTGAATATCTGAATTGCCCTTTAATATGCAAAATGTTCATGTTTAAAGTACCATTCAAGCAGTCATTTTAATATTTGTATGTCAATATTTGTATATGAATAGCCTACTGTAGTGTGTCACAATGTGCCATGGTATGGGGTACATTCAGATTTCTTTACGTGAATGGATTATCTGATCTAACTAGAACTACATCAACTAACCTCGTCCTCTGAGTCATCACTTTCATGAGGATGACGAGTAGCTTCAGCAACACCAATGGGCACCTTAAATATATATTTAAATGAAGACACTGAGACTACAAATCATTTGACAGTGACTTCTCATCAAACTTATTGATAGGCTAGATGTATATAATGAATTCTGGCAACCATGTTTTCGTCATCTTCATTGTTAGTTGTCATTTGCCCTGAACAGCCCTTAAATAGAGACAAAATGTATTTCTTTCAGTCACTGCAATCAAGTCTTTCTATTTAATGCAGCATTTCGTTTACCTAACCTTTTCCATTATAAATATGGTTATTAGCCTGGAAAACCAGCGCCAACTGCTGGACGGCAAAATGTTTTGCCTGCATTTGGGTCTGGCCTCGGACCACTGTACATTTTGAAAACACTGCCCTAAATCTGGCAGATGGCAACTAAACCAATCACAACGCAGAGATGTGTTTTGAATCAACGCGGGCGAGGCAGAGGGCTCTGGGGCGGGGTTTTGAGGGAGCGTTGGCCTATAGGCACAGACACGGTTTGAAAGACAACGGGTTGTGCTCATCAACAATGTTCCGTTGTATCCATTCATCGAGGCCAGACTAAATTAGACATCCAATCCATTTAGGCTGGTTTATCAGGCTATATGGTTATACTTATTTGTTGTTTTCACTGCAGATTATTTGTAACGAGTATTCTTAACAAAATAGTTCATGCCAAAACTATTTAGATACAAACACAGATTAATGTTTGTACATGTATGTTTGCAATTGGTGTAGATTCATCATTATTAACCCATTCGATTCCAAATTATTTCCTGACATGAAAATATCACAATGTGTCAATATTTTTTACAATTTCATTTAAAAAGTGGGTGGAAAGGAGTTTTATGTTCAATCAATTGGGACTGTTATAATACATAATTAGATTTTTTGAGATTTTTTGTGACACATTTCATACAGCACTCCATCTGGAATAGCTTCAGTTGCCTTAGTTTACTCTGGATTCAGGACGCCAGCTAACCAGCGAACAGTGGGCGACTGGGCGTCCTGAGAGTAATTACATTTAAGTTGCAAGCCTATTGTTATCGTTGTGTCCTCAGTGGTTAACAGTACACCATTACCAAATATTAGTGATTGAACTAAAATATGAACTTTATTAAGCTTGACTTAGTTATGATCGGATACATGTAGCCTATATTTACAGTATACCTAACATAATACAAATTCAACTGTATTTTGGGCTATAAATTGATGATATCATTGTAATATTGTAGAGTTGTCGTCCACCTTGGAAGAGAAATAACCTTCTTGTATAGGGACATAAAGTAATTGTTTTAATCAAAACCAAAGTTTATGTTAGATAAAGTCATCGGTAACACTTTACATTACAGATAATAAGGTAGTAATTGTATGGTAATTTCTATGTAATTTCATGGTAACAATCCCTTGTTACCACTTATTACCATTAATTGTCATGCAGTTACCCTGCTGTTTCAAGGTAATAGCGATGCAAACAGCATTAATTAAGGTGGTAATTTCTATGGTATTTTGATATAATTTTATGGTAATAATCCTTTAGCCACTTATTACAAGTTATTTCCATGCAGTTTCCAGTGCAATAACTCTGCAGCTTTTAGGTAATACACTCTCAGAAATGGAAGTACCAGTGTGTACCTAAAACGGTACAAATGCTTGTCGCTGGGGCAGTACCCTTTTGAAGTACAATAATGTACCCCTAATGCAGGTACCGTTTGGTACCCTAGCCATTTGTACCCATCAAGGTACACTTGTGTACCTGCAATGACCGAAATGTACCTGTGTATATCATTACAGCATAGCAGCCTTAAAAGGTACTAATCTGTACTTTAAGGGTACAACCCCAGTGAAAATTTAAGGTGGTATAATTGAAATGTATTCACACAACCAATAAGTAAATTAAAATGTTTATTCTGAGAGAAAAAACACTTTGTGATATTACACACAATACTCCACATGAATACAGGTACATAAAAGTTAACACATTCATATCAAAACATCAAAGTATCTTACATTAATCAATATGCATATTAACGTAAAACATGTTGTAACTCTTTATGTAAGTGTAAATATAAAACAGTTTGATCTCCAATATTTTGCTTCCACATTGTGTTTATATGCAGAGGGAAAAAAAATATTAACTTGCACCATAGGTGATCAACATTAATAACCTTGATCTATATTATACCAATATTTGAGTTAACCACTTCACACAAAAAAACCTTGCATGCTTTTAAGTTCATGTTAATACTAACATATGAGATGAAAATGTAGTATCTGCTTACCGTCACCACCATTACAAATGCATTAAAATGTTACAAGAGAAAAGCTCCCAGCACTATCGCATCTTGTGCTTGTCACTTAAGGTTTTTACAAAACTAACATTGTCCTTGCAGTAACTTTGCAGTTGCTATAATCTTAGAATTCTCATGTTTGGATTCACAGTGCATACACTAATTGAGTAAAAGATACGCGTCTTGAAGTGTGATACAATGAGTCACAATGACATCATTGAGTAGTATCTCAGAAAACAATGTGAAAGCCTAAGCAAATATTAGCAAGCCTATAAACATATACAATATAAACACACTCCAATCCTTCCATTTGGGTAGAATGAGGCGTGCCATTAAAAAGCCAAGAGTCTCAAAAGGCACTAAAGTTCAATATCAAAAACTGGCAGAAATCCAACAAATTCTTCAGGAGGACTTCGACTGGAACCTTACTTGATCTACAGGACGTTGACATATTTTCAAGTAGTGGTATCACCAATGACAGCAGGGGTTGTACGTCTGTTGGAAGCAAAATGTAAACACAAACCTCAGAATTAGATATTTTCAACCACACAAATAAATAGCCTCAGACAGATTGTGTAAAATACACATGTATGCAACTACAGTATGTCAATCCACTCACCTGGCATTGATCATTGCTAAGTCATTGCAAGTTCCGTGGACTGTCTGACTCTCCCAAAACTTCTCCATACATCCTTTTCACCTTATATTCATAAAGCTGCCCGCTCCGCTATGCGTTTGAGAGAGAAATGGCATATGCAATACATTAATATAAATTAAAAAATGACACAATGAAACAGCACAAGATGACCCTAAGCAATAATTTCTCCTGGACAAACTAAACAATCTAAAAATTGTCTGTATTATTTTCATTTCTATGTGCATTTAACATCAATAAGAAAATTACTATCAATAAGAAAAACGACCAAGTTGTGTTACTTACGTAGCCATTCCTTCAGTAAAAGCAGAGCCATAGTTTTCTCTATCACTCTGAGTAGAGGTACTTCCACACGCCAACATTCTGCCTTGGTGGTTATCTGTATGAGAGGGATTAACGTTAGCAGCTAGCAGAACGTTTCATAAGGTTCATATGGTTCATAAGGTTAGGTTACTAGCGAGTGCTAATGTTAGCCTTTAAGCCAATTTGACTCAACAGTATTCACTAACTTCACATTAAAATGGGAAACAGTGATAAAACACACACAAAATACCTTTCCTTAACATCTATCATGATAGTCATGCATTACCGAAGGCGTTTGAACACCGTTTAAAAATATTCATAGCTAACATAGGCTACGTTGCTAGCGAATGCTAATGTCAGCCTATTATGCCAACAATTTGACTCAGTTAACAGTATTCAATATTTACAAACCCGAATTTCGATAAATTGCAACTATACCTTACCTCATGCATTACTGAAGGCGTTTGAACACCGTTTCAAAATATCTGAATATAGCTAACATGACATGGGCTACGTAGCTAGCGAATGCTAATATGTTAGCCTTTAAGGCAGCGAACAATTTGATTCCGTTAACAGTATTCAACATTCAACAGTATTTACAAACTGAATTTCGATAAATTGCAACTACATCTTACCTCTGAATAGCGTTGCCTCCTGTTCCATAAAGATTATGCCAGCACCACAGCACGTTTCCCCACACCAAGCTCCTCTGCTGAAAACTGCTCCTCCATTACTTTGAGTGAGACGAAAAAATAACGGTTGCTCCCGAATCTCCTCCCCTATCAACTTCTGAGTGACAGTCCATGGGCTTTTTGTACCCATAGGTACAATATGGTGCCTTGGTGAAAAGGTAGGCTACATTATTTATGTACCCGAAATGGTACCTATTAGTACCAATACAAGGTACAGGGTCAAAATTGTACTTGAAAGAACGAAAATGTACCCCAACAGTACCCCTATTTTTGAGATGCAAACAGCTTTCATTTTAAGTATAATAAAATGGTAATTATTTGAAACGTTACTTATTGCTTTTGTTTAATTAGGCTACCTGAAAAACAAGGAGGTAATTTCCAGACTCTATCTATCTATATATCTATTATGTATCTATCTATCTAGGCTATCTATCTATCTATCTATCTATCTACAGTAGCTGTAGCCATAGGGCCAGAATGGGTGAATGCAGCCTCTTTCCGCTACACATGGCTATGGCTATGGCTATGGTTATTTAGCAGACGCCTTTGTCCAAAGCGACATACAAATAAATAGCAATACAAATTAAATAACAGTGAACAATTACAAAAAAAGGGAGAATAGCAATATTATCAATACAACAATCATTTAAGCACTAATCTAATGAGAAATAAAACAATGAAATGACAAAAGCAATCAAATAAGTCACTCAGTTAATTATCTAATAACAATAACTATGGCAAGGTATGGCTAAATTTAAGGACAATAGCAGAATAAATGTAACATTTTAACAATGGACAAATTATAACAAAACAAAACTATTATACAAACCATAACACATAACAAACACTCAAAAGACTAAGTGCATATTAAACAAATATGCCTTAAGACCCCTCTTAAAAGATCCAAAACTGTTGCTTGAACGGAGAGCACTGGGCAACTCATTCCACCAACACGGAACCACTGAAGAATAGGATCTACAGATTGACCTAGCATGTATGGTTTGTCGACATAACAGACGCTCCTCAGAAGATCGCAATGGGCGGTTGGGAATGTACATCTTCGTCAAAGAACTGAAGTAGCTAGGAGCAGATCCAGTCAGTGTCCTATAGGCCAGAGTGAGAGATTTAAATTTAATTCTGGCTACTATAGGGAGCCAGTGGAGAGTAACTAGGAGAGGGGTTACATGTGTCCTCTTTGGCTGATTGAAGACCAGTCGTGCTGCAGCATTCTGAATCAACTGTAGTGGTCTTAATACGCAAGCAGGTAGGCCAGCTAACAGGGAATTACAGTAGTCCAGCTTGGAGATAACCATTGCCTGTACAAGAAGCTGAGTGGAATCTTGTGTCAGATAAGGTCTGATCTTCCTAATGTTGTACAGGGTATACCGACATGACTTTGCAATTGAGGCAACATGCTCAGAGAAAGTAAGTTGGTCATCAATTATGACACCCAAGTTACGTGCCGATCTAGTTGGAGTCAATGAGGATGAATCAAGCTGGATGTTCATCTGTTGGGGAATTTCTGTTTTTGCTGGAAACACCAAGAGCTCAGTTTTGGAAAGATTAAGCTGAAGGTGCTGATCCTTCATCCAGATTGAAATATCCTTCAGGCATGCAGAGATCCGATGGGAAACACTAGAGTCCTCAGGTGGGAAGGATAGGAAAAGTTGAGTGTCGTCCGCATAGCAATGATATTCAAATCCATGAGAGCGAATAATCCCACCTAAAGAAGTGGTGTAAATAGAGAAGAGGAGGGGCCCTAATACTGATCCTTGAGGGACTCCTGTAGTGAGGTCATGAGACTTTGATGTCTGTCCCTGCCAAGACACGCTAAAAGAACGCCCTTTAAGGTAAGATTTGAACCAGTCAAGAGCTTTCCCAGAAATTCCCAATTGTTCTCATATCTCATAATGTTTTATCTTTCCCAAAATCCCAAACAGACAATATTCTGTAATAGGCCTACTCTAGGCTAAGATGTTCCACTCATACATTTTTGATATTTAGATTAAAAAAAAAAAAAAAAAAAAAAAAAACTTGATTAGGCTATTGGGCATGATTAGGCATGATTAGGCTATTGCTTTTGTTTAGGTCAAAGTAAACTGGATAGCTACCTCTTCTGGGTCATCACTGTCAATTGGTTCAGAAACAGCGTCTCCAGTGGACTCCTTGAAATCAATTGATAGTTAATTAGACCACAAGACCCTTGCATAATGAAGCCTATTACACTCATTGTGACTGCAACCTAGGTAGTTTCAAATAGACTAACCCAGTCATAATTGTCATCCGAGTCGTCGTCATCCAAGTGGTCCTTTAACAAACAAATATCAATAATATCAATAATAGACAGGCTGTCTAGCTAGCATGTTAGCCATATGCTACTGATCTACGTCACCGACGTATTACCGTCGATGGAGCCATTAATTATTTAATTACCACTTGAAGTTGCTTTCTGTTCGACAGCGTCTGTCTGGGTACGGGGCATTCGTCATGTTTCAACCATTTCTTATATGGTCCCCTGAGGATGTGTGGACGAGGCATTTGAGCAACGAAAAAAGGTGAGTAGGCTTATTATTTTCCCGGCTTCTGACGCTATAATAAAACTAGTTCTATAGTTCTAGATTGTGGAGCGTGGGCATAACGTTAATAACGGTTGTATTGACATTAACTGCAATTATCTCCCTCAACAATGGAATTCTCTTCTCTGATTGGCTAATGGGGTGGCCATTAACTTCGTATAACCTGCTACCTTCGAAGTAGTTCCCGTATCACACTTGCATATTAATTCGCCAAACTCGTTGCGAAGTTTAAAGGCCAAAGTTCATTTTAAACACTACTTTTGATTAATGGGTACATAAAACACTCAGTATATGAATATCATTTAAGAAAAAATCTCAAGATGTTGCTAAAGGACAGTTTTTGTCGTTTTTGGTATTTGATGGAATTTTAACGTAATTCGGTTGATGATGACAGGTTGGGGACACGTTGAACCTGCGCTTAACTAATTTGAATGTATTCTATGGAAATCGCAGTTACACTTTCAACATAAAGTTTGTATATTTAGACTTCGAATTTCGTCACATAATTTATATCACAGCTACCTAAGAGTTTACCAAAGATAACGTCGTTGTCCGATTTCAATTTCATACATTTTTCTGAATTTGGGGAGATCTTGTTATGGAGGCTATTTTTTCCATTTATTCCTATAGGAAAAGGTTGTGTCATAGGCGTAGCCTACACTTTCATAAAGTTGGTATAGTTACACTTCAAATTTCGTTACACCATTTATATCATATCCACCCTTAGGTTTAACAAAAATATAAATGTTGTCCAATTTTATTTTAATGCATTTTTCGGAATTTGAAAGGTCCCGTTATGAGGGTAGGCGAAACTAACTGCAGTTCAAATGGCATCGCGATTAGCAGTTAGCGATTAGCATTTCGCTATAGTGGTTTTAACTTTGCTGAGGCTGTGTTAATACTGATCGCAACTGCTGTTATGAAGACAGTTTGGAGCCTGGCAGACGTGAATGCAGTGAAAGGTAATTAAATGCATGGCCCAAGCGGAATGAGTGGAGATACGTCCTGTGTTGCTGATATCGTTTCGTAACTAATTGAGCTCAAGCTAGTCTGACCATGCATAATATCAGGACACTTGTTTACAGTCAGTGAATAGCACCGAGTGAAAGTCAACGTTGGGTTTATATCTAGTGACAGTGGTGATGTCGTTAGTTTGAATAAGTACAGTAAACTTAGTCAAAAGATCTAAAAATATAAAGCATCATGCTAGCTTTGCTTTGGTCTACTTGCCACCTGTGATCCCCCTGTTGCAAGCCGTCGATTAGGCAGTGCTGTTGCATGTAAACTATGGTGGTGGACTGCGTTTTGATCGCTGGTCAGGTCACCCTGGACCAGCAAATGTGACGTGATTTATCTGTCTATATATATATAGGATATCTATATCTATGTATTTACCTATTTATCTATAATCTGAACTTTTTACCGCTGAGCACTGATCTTGCCCGTTTCTCTTTACTCCTCTCTCATGTCATTGTCAAATGTCAATCAATCGCAAGGGGGCTTGTTCGGTGGTCCCCAATGTGACGCAATAGAGTGCATTGAGGGGAAAAGAAGAATCATTGCAACCCTCTGTAAAATAGTGTACTTTTGCGTGTTATATTCCGTTTTGTGACACCCAACAACATCAAATACAATGGATAACAATTTAGATGAGTAGTACCAACAAGCTAATAATGCAAATTTGTTGGAAAATGAACCTTGCAATATGGGCTTTAAATGAACTGTCACGTTGCATCCAAGCTGAAATACAGACGTGCAGAACCGTAGTAACATTGTAGCATATGACGGAGGTGGATTGTAGCTAGTTGGATGCCATGTAGGCTATAAAAGTAGTCTAGCGATCTTTCAAAGTTAAAGTTAATCAGAATCCTGGGAAATGCCCGCTTGGCAACGGCAGAGATAGAACCAAAGATTCTAGAATCTTTGGATAGAACTAACGACTGGCTTTTGGCCGTAGCAACCAGCTAGAACTAACGACTGGCTTTTGGCCATAGCAACTAGTTCTATCCATTTAGAACTAGTAACGGCAGTTTTGTCCTGCAAGTAGAAAGTTGATATGTGGCGGAAAGTAGTCCCACAGTCAAGACAGTTTTAGCGATGTTAACGGACGCAACGGTGGAATAAAACTATGTTCTAAATATACAGGTTATGAATACAAACGGGAGATAAGCGGGATAACGGCCTTCGAGGTCGACCGGTTCGATGGAAATAATGGCACGGCGGAGGTAACTCCGTCTCCGTGCTTCGCACGTCGCCGGAGTTCTAGACCTCCACCTAGCCATTATTTCCATCGAACCGGTCACCTCGTCGGCCGTTATCCCTTACATATCAGCGACGTCGACATGTACGCTTTGTGCGATTTTTACGAGGAAGGGGTATATGACATTGTGATCACAGACTGGATTGAAGATAAAAACGGGAATGGGATTCAGCCGGGAATGGATGCGATT
The DNA here is from genome assembly GCF_963854185.1 of Sardina pilchardus. NCBI lineage: Eukaryota > Metazoa > Chordata > Actinopteri > Clupeiformes > Clupeidae > Sardina > Sardina pilchardus. The sequence goes on from NC_085013.1 coordinate 6,441,594, forward strand.
GTTAATTGGAGGAAAGGCAAAAGAGTAGTCAGATCACCTGCGTTGGTGAAGGCGATCAGTGGTAGGTGCTAGCTTAGCTAAGTCTTTAGCTTGGTTATGCTATTTGGTAGACGCATTTAAATGCCTTTAAAGCGACATACAAATAAAAACAATACAATCATTAATTTAACAGTGAACAATTTCAAAAAGTTGGTCAGACTACAGTCTTAACCATGGGTAGCATTGGTACAGTCCTAGCTTTGTGTCAACAACGTTAGCGGCTAGCTAACTCACTACGTAAAGCTTTGCATCGATACAATGTATTGATATGTAGTAACGGTGTAAGGCTGTAAGCTGTTGATCTGCAACTATCTGCAACTATGTTGTGTTTCTTTATAGATGATAAGAGGGAGTTGTTTGAAGATGCCAAATCCATTTATGGCGTTGGAAAACAAAAGGATTTTGGACGTGGGAAAAGAGAGAAGAGGGACAACCCTAAGTTCCTTAAGGAGAACCGTGTAAGTAGGCATACCTTAGTCTACATGGCTGTTCACAGACGCCCTCGTATTATGACTGACGACGTTCACACATAAACTATAACGATAATGACGTGAAGAAGGAAATCGTGGGGATCACTACAGAGCTATTTTGTGAACGACAAAAAGATAATCAAAGAATTGTCATCATATTTTAGCAATAACCTACATTAACACAAGGAGAGACTTTGCCTTGGTCAGTGATGACACTTTTATCATTTAATCTCAGATTTAATATGGCATTTAGAACACCATCACTCATAGTATAGTTTAAGGTTTACCTAAAATTGCATAACATGAAACATGAGTGCTGTAGACCGTTATTTGCCAAGGTATGCTCATGCATTTTTAAAATCCCCTTAACTCCCCATAGGACTTTTGGCTATCCAAAATGCATAGGCTACTGACAATCAAATGCTTAGGCTACTGCACATGCACCCCTCTGAGCCGCTGGCAGGACGGTGTGCATAAAGTGGTTTTAATGATCTATTCCTATTTTTGCAGACGACCGACCAGTTGGAGAAAAAAGAAAAAGAAAAAAGAGAAAACAGTTTTAATCGAGCAGAGGGCAGCATACTGGCGCAGATGTCTACACAGCCAGCTGTAAGAGAATTCAATAGCCTACTCAAAACACAGATTGTCTCAATACACTCATTACCTCTAACAACACCAACCTAGCGGTGAGCGCAGTGCATACGTGCAATATGATTTCCCCCTTCACACTTACTTCACCTCTTTATTTCTAGAGCATCAGCTCAGAGAGCGATACGGACTGTGACACCGACTATGAGCCCCTGGCTAAAAAGACCAAACTGGAGCTGCAGATGAAATTGGATATGGCTAAGGAGGAAATAAGTCAGCTAAAAAGAGAAAATGCAAAGTTGCGGGAGGCTTTGTGTTTGCTTGATGGTATGTACAAGTTTTTTTGTTTTTTTTTTAAATAGTGATCCTTAAAAGTATTTGCAATCACCTAGCTTTACTTTGTAATATTTGAAAGTGGTGTAACACTTTAGTTTGGGGTGTCGCTGTTGCAGTGTACCTACCTAATTAGGTACAGTGGTACAACCTGTGTAACAACATGTACTATCAGGTACTACCATTGTACTTGCCTCATGTATTTGTGGGTACCTACATATAGTTGTTACATTGTAATACTGAGTGCTTTTACAAAACTTTGCCAATTTGCCTACATTTTTCATCAGAAGCAAAGGGCTGACCTGAGACGGGGTAAATCTGGTCATGAAAGATTTGATATACAAACCATTCTTAGCTCCAGTCAAGGGGTCATTGTCTTCAGTGTACATGTAACAGCTGTGCTGCTACAACCTTGTTACGGGTTTATGTCACTGTATCAAAGAGTAATAAGTGTGTACCAACACAGTTGATAAATGTAACAGCTGCACTGCTACACCTTTGTTACTCTTTGATACTGTGGAATAAACCTGTTAAATGTACCAGTTAATTACTTGCATGCACATATGACATGTATGTTGTGTCTTTGATGTCTTGGAACATGTCTGCCATTACCCTATGTAGCACATGTATCAACTGTGTTGGTCCTACACTGTAACAGCGACACCCCAAACTAAAGTGTTACCGAAAGTGGTATTGTTAGCCTTTTTGATGATGCATCCTTGGTTCGGTTCAAAACTGGTGGAAATGCGGGCTGGTTCAGTAAATAGCACCACGGTTCAAAGAATTCTCAACGGCATCAGTTCAAGAACTGGTTCACTGTCGGTGGAAAACCACAATGTCTACCCTTAGGTCTCATGGAGGACACTGAGATGGGGCCCATATTTTGTTGGATGTTGACTAATAGTGAGATGCAGTTCTACTGAAATGTTTAAATGATGTCCCTTATGTACACTAACACTTGCACATTGACATTTGCAGAACTCCCTGGTCTTATCAAGGACATAAAAAAACTGAAAAAGGCTCAGAGTAAGTGTACACTTGTTTTATAATGGTAGAATTTTAGAATAAGATTTTTAGGCAGTGCTCCCCAACCAGTTTCAATACTTCGATGTGTGCGTTTTTACATTTGCACAATTTGTGCGATTCTTTCAGGTGAGGCATTACCATTGCTGCCATCACCAGCAGCAGCAGCACCTCCACCACCCCCAGCAGCAGCAGCAGCAGCCGCAGCCGCAGCAGCACCACCACCACCCCCCCTAGCAGCAGCAGCAGGCACTTCAGCTGGGCTGACAGTCCAACAGGACAGTTCAGAAATGGTAAGACCAATGCCTGTTCAAAATAGCTTAAATTAAAGAGACCCTATGCAACTTTCTGCAGGAGACGATCGCTCCTTGTTTACATCTGGAAGTCTGAGACGAAGAACAACGCTTGCAATTTATATATTTAGATATAGCCTATACATGTAAAAATATACACGCTAAAGCTGTCGGGGAAGCTCTGCAGAGAAAATGCAAGCATAAAACGAGCGAAAACGAAAAACTAAACCGAAACCAGAGATGAAATCGCCAATCCTGCATAGTTCCTCTTCAAGGCCTTATTCACGTACCTAGATTTCTTTTTCTTTCTTTTTTTTTTTTTAAAGGATATTTTGTTATGCGTTTGTTTTCACGTTAACACAGATCCATACACACTGGAATGCAAAAGGATTCCAAACAACATCTTAATCAAAGTTCAATCGAATATCCGAGAATAAACTTTAAGGTAAATTTAAAATCTACGAATGGCTGCGCTAAAGGGAAGCTAAAAAAAAAATACATCAGCACTTACACCCAAGCCAATAATGAAAATACTGATGCACTGTCAGATGTTACTGTAGATGAACACACCCATGACTGGTTAAGAAACATCAGAACTATGATTAGAGCCAAAATGCCTAATAACAAAACGCAGACAGGTGCAAAAACATTAGGCTACATCTCCACACACAAGTAATCAGGAACCACCATGTGTAGGCCAACATATCCTGCGATCTCATATCCAATCAGGAAGAATTAATAGAATATATCTGCATTTTGACCCTCTGGAGCCTAAATCCCCCCCCCCCCCCTGTTTTTGACCTTTGACCTTTGTCCTTTGAATTTTTTTTTTTTAAACAGTTGTGAATTATGATTAAAAAGTAATTTCATTACATCCACTTTAGTCTCATATAATTATTGTGGAGGACCTCTAGAATATAACCATATGTGCCACTTTTGCATAGGTGTTTTTAGTTAATTTTTAGTGTTAATAAAGGAATGTAATAACACTGCTGTGATGTTGGCTAAGTGTGGTAGGCTATTGAGTATTCACTTGCTTGGCTCAATAGTGTTCACGGACAACGTCATAGCCCAGCTAGTGCACCATAGCAATTCATAACTTCCTACTTCTCAGATAATACTGCAATTGCTCATGCCACAGCGGGCCAGAATAGAAAACACAACCTACCTTATCTTCATACTTGTAAGTTCTTTAGGTTTTGAACTGACAAACCCACTCTCACTCGTGCTAAATTGCTTAATTGTGCTTCTTTTCTGTTCAGGTGGAACTTGAGAGGGGTGTCCTCATGAGCAAATACATTCTGTTCAGGCTCTCCAAGGAGCCAAAGAAAAGAATTTTGGAGCTCATGAATGCTCTTTTCACCCGGAGAGAGATGGCCATGTCCTCTCTTACCGGGAGGACGACCAATGCCTTCAGGGACCATGAGGCAAAACCCCAACTTTGCCCAAAGAAGGTGTCGGCAATCTGTTGTAAGTAACCCGTATTGCAATGCTGTTGTTTCACTTGAAATGCTAACATGAATAACTACAAGCCTAATCCTGTAGATCAAATTCATACCAAAGGTGTTTTGTTGGGTTGAGGTCGGGACTCTTTGCTGGCCAGTGAGGTTCATCCACACCAAACTCTGTCATCCATGTCTTTATGGACCTTGCTTTGTGCACTGGTGCAGTCATATTGGAACAGGGATGGGCCATCCCCAAATTGGGCTTGGCCCGTTAGTTCCAGTGAAAGGAACTCTGAATGCTTCAGCATTAAACAAAATATTTTGGACAATTCCATGCTCCCAACTTTGTGGGAACAGTTTGCGGAAAGCCACTTCCTGTTCCAACATGACTGTGCTTGAAGGTCCACAAAGACATGGATGACAGAGTGTGGTGTGGATGAACTTGACTGGCCTACGCAGAGTCCTGACCTTAACCCAATAGAACACCTTTGGGATGAATGACAGCCAGTCTCCTTGTTCAACATCACTGTGTAACCTGACAAATACGCTTCTGGAAGAATAGTCAAAATCACATAAACACACTCCTAAACCTTGTTGAAAGCCTTCCCAGAAAACTTGAAGCTGTTATAGCTGCAAAGCGTGTATTGACGTCATATTAAACCCTATGAATTAAGAATGGGATGTGCTTGTCAAGCAGGTGGCCCAATACTTTTGGCAATTTTGTGCACATAGCCAAATTCTGTTGCACTTCATACTATTCATCCTGCACATACACTTATTCTTACTACTCTTATGTTACTGTTTTTCTGCACTGAAATGGCACTGTTATCACACTGCATATAGCTGTACATTCTGTACTGCCAATATATCATACCAAATAACTGTATTTTTACTGTTTTGTTATATGATGCACTGCATATCTATAATATTCTTACTACTATAATTATAATGTTACTGCTACTGCATTGAACATATCTGTACATGTTGTTCATACATTGTTCATGTTTTATAGCCATATTTATATTCTGATCTCATAGTTCCTCAAAGTTCCTGATAATACACTGCACATATTTATTTTTTATTTTATATACTCTAAACCACCTTCTGTAAATCAACTGCACTACTGTCCACATACACTATATATTTCTTGAACTGTCTATGCATCCCCTGTCTATACTTTGTATATCACATTGCATTTTTCTGCTTTTTTTGCAATTCTGGTTAGACACAATGTATGACTAGTTTGTAATGTTTATGACACATTCATGATCGTGTCGTGTTACTGTAGATTTTTTTATGCTTTCTATGCCTTCTATGCCATAGACAGGGGAGAGAAAAGCCTTAAGCCATGAGTGAGGCAAAGGCTCTGGTTGCTTCAAAGCCATTTGTAGCCTCAGGCTACTCCTCCGCTAATGTTGTCATCTCACTATGACTTCAGTTTTATTGGTGATAAAAACTTGACAACTGTAAGTGCTGTGACTTGTATAAGAGAAAATCTTGTATTTCTTCCAACGGAAGTGCATTCGTTTGTCACACACTAGTCATGCACTAGCAGCAAGGCATTAGTAATTGAGACAGTTAATGGTGATTAATGTGCAACCTAAAAGCAAACTCTTTCTAAAAGTAAATGAAACCCACTTGAAGTAAATGATAACATACGGAATTCCATGAGGCTTAAATAATGTGAATCCTGACAAAAACAGGGATTATAAACGCAGTATGTCGGTTAAATTTAAATTTAAATGTATTTATCAAGCAGTTTAATTTTAGTTTTTATTTTCACCCTTCTTAGATCATGCTGTAATTCCAAATCATTTTTCCAGATCAACTCAGTTAGCATTTTACTATGCCAAAGCCTTGAGTCAACCTACCCATATATTTAGAATGTTCTAAAAGTAAGGGAATGTTGACATTTCAGCCTGAAATAGCCTCTAATCCTGTGTCTAGGGGTCGCTTTCTCACTATAATGCAATAGGTACATTGTTGGAAGCTGGGTTCAGTTTGCCTGTTGCTTATTCTGCTGTCTTTCATAGGTGTGGTACGGTTGCCAGAAATTCCCAAAAAGCTGCAGCCACTCAAACCGTTGGTGAGGAAGCCTCTGGAATCGGTGGTTCGATACCTGGGTAAGGAGAGAATAGAACGGGCCTTTCCTGGTGTCACTTGCACACTGACAGTAGATCAGTTATTTGCTTATTATTCCTCTAGTCTTTTTCAATTATACTATTAGTGTGAATGATTGTCTTTAAAATAAAGTAGCTACAAAGTCATGCAAGATACAAAATAATTTTAAAGGAATTTAGGCATAACAAAGCAACACAAATATTGGCAGATTTTTTTTTTTTTTTTTTTTTCCACTTTGGATGTTAATGAACTCGTTTGTTTGTCTGTAATTGAAATGTTGCCTGTAATTATGTCAAAGTGTACCTGTTGTTGTGACTAGTGTGAGTGATAGCTGGTAGATGTAATTATGCTTACTGGAGTGTGTCCTGTAGTAGTGACTAGTGTGAGAGATAGCTCGTATAATTCTATGTTAACTGGCGTCTTCGTCCTGTAGTAGTGACTGGTGTTAGAGATAGCTTTTATAGATCTATGTTAATTAGCGTATTCGTCCCGTTCCAGAGGCCCACCCGTGTCCCCCCAAGCCAGAGGGCCAGCGCACTGCCACCATCACCACCAGCAGCATGACGCCCATCAAGTCCTCGCCCATCCTCAACAACGGCTCACCCACCATCCTGGGCAAGCGCAACTACGAGCAGCACAACGGCCTGGAGGGTGAGTGAGAGGGCAAGAGGGAGGGAGGGTGAGAGAGTGAGAGAGTGAGAGAGTGAGAGAGAGAGTGAGAGAGTGAGAGAAGGGAGGAATGAATGCAGACTTTTAAATCCGCTTTCTTTTCCCGAAAAAAAAACCCTTGATGAAATGCCACCCAGTAATGAAAGTGCCTGTGGTCACCGGCCCAACAGTACACATGCCAAAGGGCTGCCAAGTCCTCTGATGCACATTTTCCTTCCATTTTCCTTCCTAGCACGCGCGCTTATTCTCTGTGTGCATGTCTCGTACTGTGTTTGTCTTTGTGTTTACATTCTGAACCTTGCAGTGTTGGCTTTTGCCCATAGAGGGCAGATTCCTCAACGTTTACTGGAAATGATGGTCCAGCGGGATTTCATGTCAGGGGTGTTGTTCAGCGAGCAAGACACATAACCACAGCCAACAAAACCCACACTTAAACGTCCATTAAAAAGTAGGAGCGAGGGGGGGAGGCTTCACTGAGGTTTACCAAAGTCCTTTTAGGCAAGTCTCTTCACTCGGCAGTCACATTGCAATGTTTTTTGGGCATCTGTTTGGGCAAAAATGCACGTGCGTAAAGCTTCACGACACCATATCTGCACCAGCGGCAAGATCACAACACATGATTGGCACCATGTATCCACATGTCGACTTTTTTGGTATGGAAGGGGCGGGATATGTGTAAACAACTGCCATATTGGCGTTACAAACTAACCCCATGCATTTCTGTGGAGGATTTGAGTGCTGTGTCTCTTCTTTTAAAAAGTCTCTAGGTTTACATGCAAAATGATTTTGTATCCCTTATTGTCTCCTTTCTCTCCTTTACTTTGGTCTTTCCTTCCTCCTCTCCTCTCCTCTCCTCTCCTCTCCTCTCCTCTCCTCTCCTCTCCTCCTCTCAGGCACCAAACCCAAAGCGCTCACCCCTCAGTGGGACATCATGTCCAAGCGTGTTTGTGAGCCGGGCAGGACCGCCCCCCCTCTGCAGGACCAGGTTCATGAGCTCGACTGACGACCCCCCTCCCCTCCCCTCCCCAACCCCCTCACCCTTCAAGGTGACCCCTGCACCATACTGCACAGAGACAAGGTCAGACATAAATCCATACACATAAATACACACATACAGTAGTGTAATCCAGCCTTATATGGTCATTAGACTGTCCTGGCGTAGAGGTCACATAAAAATAGGTTCTCTTGTATTTTTCTTGTATGATGACCAGTGCCATGAACTGGGGAAAAAAAACTGAACACTGTTTGACCTTTAAAAAAAAAAAAAAAAAAAAAGAACTCACGGGAGCGTGTGTGTGTTTGGTGTGCTTACAGGCCTCAGACAGGAGGCGGCTGAGGGAATATGACGTCCACAGTGTTTGACCACCAGCCAGCCTGCACTGTCCACTCTGCCAGTCACTGAGCCCGAGCCTTGCAAGAACCGACCAATCGTCTCACCGGGTTATAGGCTTCAACCTATCTGAGGGCTCGGCTGTCTGTACAGGACTGTTTAATCACCATTATTATTGTTGTTGTTATTATTGTTGTTGTTATTATTATTATTATTATTATTATGACAATGTCTGCCATTGTAATATTATTCTTGTTCTTTTTTTATCAGCTGTAATCATATGCTTATCAGTTTATTGTTGAAAAAAAAAGAAATTGAAGGAATGCAAAAAATACAAAAAAACTAAAAAAAAAACATGAAGCCCATTGAGGCCCGAGAGAACTCCAGGGCCACCTGCATCAGTTTTGCCCTGTTTTTTTTCGGTTTTTTTCCCTGTTTTCCGAACTGTAAAAATGACAAAAACATGAAAAAGAGAGGGGATGTTTTTTTGTATGTTTGTTTGACTGGATGAATTCCCCCCTCCCCTGTTCTGCTTGCAATTTTTGATTTTTGTTTTTATTTTATTTTTTTCTGTTTTGTTTGTTTTTTAAAGGAAAAAAAAAAGTCCTCTAAATCCCCTCTGCACGCTGATGGATTTAACTTATTGAGAAAGACTGAAACGTGCTCTTTTTCTACCTTTTCATAAATAATGCATCTTCTGCTTCGATGATGTCATTAAAAACAAGACTATTTGGTTGCTCTGCGTCTGGTGTGATTATGTAACCCACGAGAGGCACAGTACACAGTGGACACGACTCTTGCCTAATTGATATGGGCTGATTGAAAATAAAAAAAGAATTATCACATCAAAATGGACTTGGAGATAGAAAGAGAGGCAGAAATGAATGGATGTAGAAGAGATGGGATTGCTATTTGGGGGCCCACATATGCAGCCTTCCATCCAGAACAAGGTTTATGCCATAGTCACATCTTAGCAGGTTGTATCTCTCAAGTTCGCTTGAAGTTGTTTGACCGTAAGTGAACTCGATCCAGGGGTCCCTGTCATGTGACTTGCTGTGAATCTGTTCACTGGGACACCTGCTGTATGTAGTGCTTTGCAACCTAAGCTCAAGTTACAGGTCCCCCCATATATTGAAGTCTTACAATGTTTGAGGCAGCTAATAAACAGACTTGTAATTTCTATTAGGAGTTATAAGTTTATAAGTTAGTGGCAAGCCTGGACGGAAGCTTTGACGAGCAAAAAGTAAGCTAGTTGAGGTTACTTTGAGGCAAGTAGGCCTACTAGAGACAATAAGCTAGTAGTTATATTTGTGGGTTTTCTTTTGCAACATCATGATGATGTATGAGAAATGTACACTCCAATTTGAAAAATAGCGTTTTGGCAGTATGATGGTGAATCTTGGAACGGTTCATTTGATTTTTCCAAATGATACAGATAGAAAGTATATAGTTAGGCAGAGAGGTAAGATGTAAATATCTCCGGTAGAATAGGCAGCAAGAATGTGAGCATCAGTGATTAAATATTTCTCTGATTGCATCCCTTTTGGAAGTTCCTTATAGGTCTGACTCTGCAACAACTCTACAGATACAGAACCCTTCAGTGGAACTCAAAGGAACTAATCATTCAGGAAAAGATGCGGAACTTCCAGGGATCTTAGTTCAGATCCTACAAAGAACCTCTGGGCTTTGTCAAGGCTCCACCAGAGATGAAGGATCTTTGGCTCCACCCTCTGTGACTGATTGATTTGCTTAGTGTCACTGTCATCCCCAGCAGGTGAGTGGTCAGCCAATGACACAGGATACACACTCTTCCCCTCACTGCCTCACGTCACGCCACTCACCACCCATTAAATATTTGTTAGGTAGCAGCTGGTAAACAGAAAGACACCTCTGAATAGACACCTGGGGGGTATTCCGAGTACATGGTTTAGTGACAAACCTGGGTAAGTTAACTCAAAGTGGTAAACCTCCTAATAGAAGAGCTGTATGGATCATTTGCCTGACCAAACAATGCCATAGGGCTCTTCTTGTAGGAGGTTTACCACTTACTCATGAGGTAACTAACCCAGGTTTATCACTAAACTCTACTTAGAATACCCTCCTGGGCCTCTAAAAGGTGTGAATAACCACCCAAACAGATGTTTAGGGCATTGGTTTGAAGATCCTCAAAAAGCCTCTGAATTCGGAGGTCATGGTTTTACCATGGTTAATGTGGGTTGGACTCAGTTTTAATGATGGTGGTAATCCCAGTAATATGCTGTAGGCTATATGCCTCGCTCATGTGTCATCAGGCCCATCAGTCACTAGACCCTGGTATTAGGGGAGAACGGAGACTACTGTTGTGCAACTGCTTAAGTGTATTTCTGGTGGAAACAGATTTATTTATTTATTTTTAAAACATCTTATCTTAGCAAAGGTTCTTAGCTTGCTAACATTATCAAGTTGATTGTTTCCACTGGATTCTCTGCTAGAATCTAGTCTCAAGGCCTTTTCCATCACATAAAGACTATAAGTTACTACTTCCACCACCAATTACACAAAACTATGTTCATCATCAGTGGGCCTACTGTTGCATCAACAGTAGCTGGCAACTCTTCCATCCCAATTTGAATGAATGGACACAATTTCATCCTCCAAAAGACTAACAAAGGCCAATGACTAATCATTTTCTTTCATCCTGACCCGTTGCCTTGGCTCACCTTAGAATGCAGAGTGGCCGGGAGGTTCTCAAAGAGGGTTTGTATGGCCACTGAAAGGTTGCCATGACATCCAGGCAACCCAGTGAACCCTGTCCAAAACTCAGCTCCTGACCTGAAGGCTTTGTCACGTAGGCCTATGAAGCCTCCAATCACACTGGTATTTTCATGTAGGATTACCCCACTGGGGAGCATGCTCAGGAGGAGAGCTAGATGTAACTTACTGTAACATACTTAGTTTGTTTGGTGAGGAGAGTCAGGATATATATTTTTAATTAAGCTCTTTTGGAGTTTCAGCTTCTATAATAAAGCCAGTCAAATGATGCATGGCTTGACAGAGGCCCAGGATAATGAAAATGCTTAGGTGTAGACAAAGGCAGTGTTTATTACATGTGTATAAAAAGCTAATTAAAATGCAAATGTATGACCATTCTGTTAGATTTACTTTAGCCTACTTTTATATAATGTGCAAAATACCCAACTTGCGCACTAATTGACACTGTATAGCTCTATAATATATGACAAGATTTTAAATTAAATTCACCTGACAATATAGATTTTACTGAAAAATTACCCTCTGACATTTTCTGTAGGCAGTAAAGTGATGGAGAGTCCACTGGTCACGAAAGAGTTAAGCAACAGAGCGAGATCTGAGGAGTCCGAGCATGTGCTGCGAACTGCTGCAGTGAAGTCAAAATGTGTCAATTTTCATTGGATAGCAGAGAGAAAGCAAGAGGGAGAGCGAGAGTCTGGGGAAGAGAGCGAGTCCGACCGAAGCGACAGTGCCCGAAAACCTGCGGAAAGCTGGGACATTTCCCTTTAGGTTAGCCTTTTAAACTGAATATCTACGCTTCTTGTATTTTCGGAAAAACACACATCTACAGTTAAAGGACACATTGACGGTAAGCACTCTAACTATGTTCACAGCAGTTTATGCCGGATGCCGGATGTCTGGATGTGTTATAGCCTACCAAAACAATCGTGCCGCAAACAATCCCGTGCTTCAATGAGGTTTATGTGTTGCGTTTAAAGGCTGATTTGTAACCTGCAGGGATGCCACACGCGTCGCCTTTATGTCGACATTCTTACCACTACATTTACGTTCATTTTGCTGACAAAAACCTGTCCTATTCGTCGTGTCTGATGTGTCACGGCTCCCAACTCAGCTGTCCCACTTCTTCAAACGATGTGTCAGTCACTGCGCGTATAAATATTTATTTTCCACTGACAGCAGAGATTTCTACAGTTGGGAATGATATTCACCGGTTAGTATATGTCAGTGGTATCAGCCGGCTACTTCAGCGCAAAATACTCCTCCTGCCTTGTCATTTTTACAAAGCCTCTGTAAACATAAGCTTAAAACGGGTTCTTAAAGGACAAACGTTTGGGGGGACATCGTCCGGCATCTATGAACTGTCCACGGCCTCATGAGGTACCGTGACGCATTGAATCAATTGATACTTTGAATCATTTGATCCTTCTCCGGCCGGTGCGCTGATGCTGCAGCGACTGTGGTCTCCCACGTCCGCCGAGGCCTGCTCTGATATAGCACTAAATCCATCGGGGAAGATTATTTATGTGTTCAGCGCAGCTGTCGAGATCCCTTGTCTGAGTTAAAGGGAAGGTCGAGACATCAGAATTCTGGGCAGACAAAGAAGGAAAAAAATCTGCTTTTCAGTCTTTACTTTTATAAACCTCACAGATCTGATGAACTCATCCCCTACCCTCCCCTTCCATCTCCCCCTCCTACTCTGCACAGTCATCGCTCCTTTGGAAGATGGCGGATCTTTTTTCTTTGAAGATGTTTGTTTGTAAAATGACTCAGAATGGTGGCAAAGCCTGGTGAGCTACGTCTCTCTGTCTTTGAAGCGTGATTCTGAGAGAGGCAGTTCGTCGTTGAATCAGATATACCTGTCAAATGAGGGAGAGTTGAGTCTAATGCCAGCCATGCTCTTCTCTTGAGGAGCGACACTGTGCGCTACCTCAGTTACACCTATAGTGTCTCCCATCACCACACAAAACTGTCCATCATAGTGACTTTTGTTAGAAGTCACAGATTTGTATAACAGGAAAGTCCTAACAGTTGCCCTTTCTCACTATTCCAATGACAGAAACAAGATTCATTTGGGCAGGTTCAGGATTATTAGTCCATCCTAACAATCTAGCTGTCTTGCTCTCCCAAGAGAAAACAAGTGTTATCCCCAGCCAGAAGCTCTGTTGCACTGAGGCCTCATGTCCTTGTTGGACAGCACCTCTTGGGAATTCCTGTGCGATTCTATCTGAATTCCGTTGAATCGATGGGAGCAGCATTTTAATGGGCAGCCTTATTAGTGTTCACACACACTCACACACATACACACATACACACTAACACACACACACACACACACACACACACACACACACACACACACACACACACACACACACACACACACACACACACACACACACACACACACACACACACTCTGTGGCTCACATTGAGACCTCATTATCAGTGTTGTCTGTTGCCTTGCTTTTCAAAAAGAGGGGGAAAGAAAAATTATAAATCTGTCTTTGAGTTGCTCTTTTCTTAACTCATCTAGGTGTAAATTCCAGGCACAGCTGCCTTGTACTTGTGTAGCTGTCGCCAGAGCCCGTAATCAATCTCCGCTCGGCTGGAATCTTTTCCTCTCCTCTTCCTTCATAATCCTGCCGCGGCCCCTGTAGCGCGGTCGGTGCCTCCAAAACGCACACCCCAGCCTCGCGCTCGTCTCTTCCGCAGTCTCCTGGTCTTTAGTCTGTGTGCAGACCTAGATTCGATCGGCGATACGAGACAAGACTGGGTCAGCCGCCTTAAAACTCCATGTCGTGGACACTCTGAGTGATGCGGCTCCACTCTCCCGAGTGTCAGACGTGTTTAAGGTAAAAATGTCTCTCGGGAGGGCACAGAGAGAAAGGGCTGTGTCGTTATTAGAGGTGGGCATAGATTAATTTTGTTAATCTAGATTAATCTCACTGTAATCTTGAAATTAATCTAGATTAATCTAGATTAATTTTAGGTGCACCAGCGCAAAATTTAGGTGCACCCACATTTTTCATTGCATCGCCTTTAACGCTAAAAGGTCACCTTTTTATTGCTGTCCTTTCATATAATGATTTTTTAACAACAAAAAGTCTAGAAAAAGCTTGAAACACAATAAAAGATTTTTTTCTTTACAAAATTATTTATATAAGCCTATTCTACATACTGAAATGTCTGATATTCATGACAGCACACTTTATGCAGATTGCAGCCTACTATTCATATTACAACTCTGCCTCTTTAATTCAGCTGTCTGCTTGAAACCTCAAAATGTAAACAAAGTAGCATAGTTGGCTAGTTTATCATAGTTTACTAGTTGGACTGCTCAGTTTCCCCACGTGTGTTTACTGTAAGTTTCAATGTGGGCTAATACTTTTTCTCCTTTCGAGTTTTGGAGTTGGAAAACATTGGTATTGAGATTATCATCCAACTCATGAGTGACTTGAATGTAAGAGTTTTAATCAACTTTCTGCAGCAATGATGCTAACCGGAATTTATATTAATTTAGCTAACGTCTTCTATATGCATCATTGCTTTCACGATAGTGAATGTTTTATTTGGATTAAATGTGCATGTCGAGGGGCGGGTCGCGACTCGCGAGTGTCCATTGAGCGCGCACGGGAGAGTGAGGGAGAGGGAGAGGGAGAGCAAGAGAAAGCGGGCCAAGGAGATGGGGGGTTAGGCTACTTCTATTAGGAATGAGCGATCAGGTGCCGATTCGGGAGGGGTCTGAGCTTATCGTCCATGTTGGGAGGATGTATCATTGGTTACTGTTTGGTAAAGTTGCACGCATAGTCTACAATGACAACTTGTGAAAGAAAGCAGCCGAGCAGGGTCAGGTGCACCAGTGCGACCTAGACTTTTTTCAGGCGCACTCTTGAACATTGGCGTTCGCGCTAAGATATCAAGGTGAAAGTGATCATAGCTTGCGTGGTATAGACCCAGCTCCCAGCCTAATTTTGAGAATAGATTAACGCCGATATTTTTTTATCGCCCGATAAGAGTTGCACGATAACGCAGCACGTTAACGCCGATAACGGCCCACCACTAGTCGTTATGCAACATTAATCATTCTTTTCATTGAGGCTTTGTGATATGCCTCTCTGCTGTTGTATTAATTACTGCTGAGAGTCATTGACCTAAAGCTTCGAGGCATGATTAAAAAAAAAAAGTCTATATCTTCGCAGTGCACTTGAAGCTATTGTGGGTCTTTCTCTCTCTCTCTCTCTCTCTCTCTCTCTCTCTCTCGTCTTTTTGGTGTGTCTGTGGACCTGTGGAATGCCTGCGCTCTGATTGGCTCAGTAATGCTGGAGATGAAGGAGCGTGGGATTGCCATGGCAACCGCGTGTTTGGCGAAGTCTGTTCGACGTGTGTGTGTGTGTGTGTGTGTGTGTGTGTGTGTCTGTGTATGTGTGTGTCTGTGTCTGTGTGGCAATCAATATACACCGCAGGGCCTGTCACAGCGAGGAATAAGCAAGCAAGGGCTTACAGAAAGGGAAGACTCAGGAAGGAGAGGGGAGTGTGTCTGCGCATGTGACTTCGTTCTTGGATGTGTGTTTATGTGTGCGTATGCGCCTTCGTTACAGGAGCACGACCATGCCTGCCCCTGTTTCACCGCCTTCAGCTACTCCATCCTCCTCCATCTGCTCTCCCTCTCTCTCTCTCTCCACCACCACCCCACCCTCCTCTCTCATCTTTTCTACTCTTCTTTCCTCTGTCTCTCTCTGCCCTGTGCTTCTAATACCAATCACTTTTTATCCCTCTCATTATCTTTGCCTCTGCCTCAGCCCTGGGCTCTCCTGTGAAATAGAGGCTTTTAGCGATGGGCTCTCATCCGCTCCCTTACTGCTTTGCTCTCTTTCATTTGTGCTCTCTCTCTCTCTCTCTATCCCCCTCTCTCTCTCTCTGTCACTGTCTTTCTCTCTGTGATTCTGATGATGTGATGTTTGATACGGATCTCTCTACTTCCTATCATTTGCTCATTTGCTCCTGTGCCCTCGCCTCTTATTTTAATCTCTTGTGTAATGGAAGCCTTCACTGATCTGATCTCCTTGTCTTTTTTTCTCTCCCTCCCTTTCCTCTTCCTCTCTGTCTTTCTCTCCCTCTCTCATTCTCTTACCTCCTCCCAACCCCCTTTACCTCTCTCTTGTTTTTCACCTGTCTTCCCCATTCCCTCTGTTCTCCCTCTCTCTCTCTCCCTTTCCCTTTCTCTCTCCTTTGTTCACCTATCTCGCTTCCCTCCTTCCATCCCTCCCTCCCTCCCTCCCTCTCTTTTCTACTGCAGTTCTATCTGGTCATGGTGCTCTCTCTGGCCTCCTGTGTTTCGGTTCGCTCCTCCTCCTCCTCCTCCTCCCTCCTCCTCCTCTCCCGCCTCCTGCCGTCGCTCCTTCTCCTGGCCGCCCTCCTCGCGTGCCCGGGCCCGGCGGGCGGCTGCCCCGCCCGCTGTGAGTGCTCGGTGCCCACGCGCTCGGTCTCGTGCCACCGCCGGCGCATGCTCACCGTGCCCGAGGGCGTGCCCATCGAGACGCGGCTGCTGGACCTGAGCAAGAACCGCCTGCGGAGCCTGGCGCCGCAGAACTTCTCCCAGCTGCAGCAGCTGGAGGACCTGGACCTGAGCGCCAACCTGCTGGCCTCGGTGGAGCCCGGAAGCTTCCGCGCCCAGCCGCGCCTGCGCACGCTGATCCTGCGCGGCAACCAGCTGACCCTGCTGCCGCGCGGCGCGCTGTTCGGCCTGGGCGAGCTGCGCGCGCTGGACCTGAGCCAGAACAAGCTGGTCGTCCTGCTGGACGGCGCCTTCGAGGAGCAGCGGCGGCTGGAGACGCTGGAGCTGAGCGACAACGAGCTGGTGTTCGTGGCGCCGCGGGCCTTCGCCGGCCTGCTCTCGCTGCGGCAGCTGGCGCTGGAGCGCTGCAAACTGTCGGCCGTGCCCGGCCAGGCGCTGGCGCAGCTGCGCGCCCTGGAGACGCTGCGGCTGAGCCAGCTGGCCAACGTGGCCGAGGTGCCGCCGCACGCCTTCCGGAACATGCCGCGGCTGCGCCACCTGACGCTGGAGCGCCTGCCGCTGCTGGAGGCGCTGCCCAGCCCGGCGTTCCTCGGGCTCAACCTCACCACGCTGGCCGTCACGCAGACCAACCTGTCGGCGGTGCCCGCGCTGGGCCACCTGCGCCACCTGGCGCTCCTCAACCTCTCCCACAGCCGGGTGCGGGTGCTGCGGGCGGGGGGGCTCCGCGGGCTCGCCAGGCTGGAGGAGCTGCACCTGCGCTCGGCCGCGCTCGAGCGCGTGGAGCCCGACGCCTTCCTGGGCGCGCCGTCGCTCCGGCTGCTGGACGTCTCGTCCAACCGGCTGGCCACGCTGGAGCGCTCGGCGTTCCCCGAGGGCCACGACCTGAGCCTGCGGGCGCTGCGCATCGGCCGCAACCCGCTGGTGTGCGACTGCCGCCTGCGCTGGCTCCTGCAGAGGGCGCCGCCGCTCCTGCACGCGCCGGCGACGACAGACAAGCGGAGCCCGGCGACGACGACGCCCGACGACGCTCCGCCCGAGTGCGCCGCCCCGGCCTCCCTGGCGTCCAAGACCCTGCGCGAGGTCTGGTCCGACGCCCAGCTGGCGCGGCTGGTGGTCTGCACCAAGCCGCGGGTCATCGCCGTGGCGACGCAGCCCGTCCAGGTGGAGGAGGGCCAGCGGGCGTGGCTCAACTACAGCGCGATAGGATTTCTATAGTGATCTATAATATTGCTGTGGTGTTCTGTAATACCTTTATAGTACTTATCTTCTCTATAGTCTTCTTATAGTAAAGTTGTATGATATTCTTGTAGTGGTCTGTAGTGTCTTTGTGATAATCTTACCCTATAGTGTTTTTATAGTACAGTTGTATGATATTCCTGTAGTGGTCTGTAGTGTCTTTGTAATAATCTTACCCTATAGCGTTCTTATAGTACAGATATATAATATCTTCTGGTGTTCTGTAATATCTCTATAATAATCCTGCATTACAGGGCTAGTACGATATTATAACTTCTGTGGTTTTCCTATCCACGATATTCCGCAGCCAACAATGGGGGTCGCCATGACACCGAGACGGTTTTCTATTTCCGGCGAAGCTGCATTGTATCTGTTTTAACGTGACGGTTTACGGTGCTTAACATATCATAACGCATATAAAAGTCAACTTTTCTATTTTATATCGGTTATATGTGATGCAGTATATACATGCTGAGGGCAGAATTGTCAACATTTCGAAAGAAATCTAAGTTGAGGCATAACCTAGTTTGCTATGGAGAACGCACATGTTAACAGAATGAACGGAAGTTGAAAACAGTATCGTAACCATCGCAACGATACATATTTCCGGGTTAAGGAAAGAGGTGAATAGTGCAGTATTATAGGAAAATAGCTCATAAGTTGGTGATTGCCTTATAAAGCAGAGCAATACAGACATTCAGGTGGTGTCAAGTGGTTTTGTCCTTGACAGAAAAGAAAGAAGTGATTCACTTGCCATTTGTCATACGGTAGGCTATATTAATAGCCTACTTTAAGCCTACAGACACGACTCAAAAGTTTATGCTGTGTTTTTTTTTTGGGGCCTTTGCAGGCACTTTGAGGCAGTCTGCTATACCTTGAGATTTTTTTAAGTTTTTCACCTAACTAAAAACACCTATGCAAAAGTGGCACATATAGTTATAGCCTATTCTAGAGGTCGTCCACAATAATTATATGAGTAAAGTGGATGTAATGAAATGACTTTTTTATTATAATTCAGTGTAAACATAACTATTTCAAAAACGATTTTCAAAGGTAAAAAAACCCCGCTATAAATATATCTAGCTAAGACTTTTGAAGTTTGTACCTTGAAAACAACGGTGTTGGCTTCATTAAGTAAAAAGATCAATAAATATGTTTTGTCAGACTAAATATTGAGTTTCAAATGCAAATTAAAGTGAATGGGCTTTTTGAATGGGCCTGCTGCAGGTGAGGACTGCAATCCTAGGATTTTCTTTTATTGTTTTTACAAAGTGCCATTAATACATCCTCCTTTAAACATATACATTATATTTGGAAAGTAGTTGATTAAAGGTTTCTAATGGTGTCACTTATATAACAAAAAAGTAGATCCACCACGCTTCTGCAGCATTACATCTGATGAATCAGATGAGAAGGGGCTGTGTAGATATACTAAGAGTAAAAACTCGGAGCAGCACAGATGAACTTAAACTGGATTTTAATTAAGGTGTTGATGGGGGAGGTGAGATCAAGAACACTGATCTGCCTTGGGTCAGTTACAGTACAGTCATTTGTAAGGAAAGCATTCCAGGAAACAGGGAGTGGAAATCTGGCCCAAAACACCTAGGACAAGCCACTTTCTGAGGGCCTCAGGGAGGAGGCCATCAAGCTGTTTTAGGAGCCATTCAGCGGGACAGTTACCAAACATTATTTGCCAATAGGAGGGGATTTTAAACTCCATAGGGTTAAAGATGTAAAACGACATGTGGAAACGCGCTTATTTCCTGGTGGACGCTTGTCTGAAGTTTGAAATCATTGGACTTCCATCACTAACATTAGGTAATGAGGTATGTTAAGAGTCATTGCACGAGAAAACCAGGCAAAACCAGCAGGAGGTAGGAAGATGGGGGGTCGGCCAAATCGGCTCATACTTTGTATGTGATAAGTATGTGGAAGTTGAACTATGAACAGCCATATACTTAAAGCCCTCGAACTCTTTTTTGTTGTGGAGTTCTGGGGCCCCTCTCAGAGAACCTCAAAAATCCATCAATTCATGGCTGAAAATGACTGAAATTGCCATTTCTACCCTGATTATCCCGATAAAGATATGAACATGAGCTTTATGTTTCCATAGAGCTTAGGTAGAATAGTTTTAAAGACCAAAAGGTGCACTAGGGGGTTATCTGCACCACTGAAAGCAGAATTTTCATCCCTCTAAAATTGGTCATTTTTAGGAGGCATTATCTCACATTCGCAGTGGCTTTGGTGGATGGTTTTACTGTTGCTGGACAGAGGAACATCTTCTGATTCAAAAACAATTGTCGTCTAATTGGGCCACACATAATGTGCGCCGTGCCAGGAGGGTCTTTACGGGGGGTTTTCGGGTTTTGGAGTATAATAAACCAGGTAATAATATCTCACTATAGGGTAATTTATGGTCAATTTTTGTGTCACTGTATGACAAATTGAAAAGCACTAGAAAAGCAGAAAAGCTAGAAAAGCACTCAAAGAGTGCAGACCTCTGCATGCATTGTTGTTCTTGGTTGTTATACATTTGAAACTAGACTATTCAGATCGCCACCGAGTGGCCATACCATGCCATTACATCGCAAACATCTGGCATGACATCTGTTTGTGATGTAATGCCATGGTATGGCCATGTGATGGCGATCTGAATATGGTTTATCATAGGCCAAAACACGAAAAATCCTGCTAAAGACCCTCCTGGCACGGCACACATTATGTGCGACCCCCATCTTCCCACCTCTGCCTGGTTTTCTCATGCAATGACTCTTAACCATGGGGGACACAACAATAACGATAGGCTTGCCATTTAAATGTAAGTCTTAGGAACACCCTGTTCGCTGGTCAGAGGTGCTGTTGCCAGAGTAAACGAGGGCAGCAAGCTATTCCAGACGGAGAACTGTTGAGAAAAGAAGAAATAAGTAAGCATACTGACAAAAAAAATGAGATTTCAGCTAGTTTTAGGGCCATTTATTGTAACACATCATTGAGGTATAGATGGACATTGGGATTCTTATTCACAAAATACATATCTTTATGTTTAATGTACTTTAACATTGGTTAACAGGAGATGTACTATAAGATAGCTTTTCAAATAAGAGCAATGTTGCCGAAACTAATCATTCTGAGATCTGACGCCGAAGAACTATATTTGAACTATATTTCAATGGATTAAATACTATAAGTACTTAAAATGTTGTTAATCTGTTTCATGTTTATTTGGAATTGAAACCATCCATCCATCTATATGCACACATTTGCAAACCAAATCATTTAAGAAGTAGGCTTTAGTTTGTCTCGTCTTGGCTGTTTTGGCTGCAATTTTTGATGGGATTGTACTGAGCGGTCTGTTTAGAACTGAATATATTTGTACAATTAAAATGGGTATTTGTGAACATGAACACTCGGACTGGCACACGCAGTTTGTTTTAGAATTCAGCAAATATAATAACTGTGCATAAGTGTCTTTTAATTTCACAAATGTGTTGTCCCGTTTCAGTGTTCTTTTGTATTGTGCTGTATGATATATAACATTTTTGAAAATGAAACGGTTATAGGACTCAGCATACTTATTTAATACTGGTGCTTGGATAAGATTCTCTATTGCAATTTCCATCGAGGCTGTCAGGTATGTTTGCATTGGTTTACCCAGTGTTTTCAGAGATGCATCTCTCTGAAGAAAACTTCTTCCTGTAATAGTCGATGCAAACTGGCCAAAATCTGACCATGGCTGGAAACATAAATTATTCAAGCGTTTGGGAATTTCTCGCCACAACAAAAAAACTTTAACAACTTGTTGTGGGACAAACTGTGTGCCATTAAATAAGGTTTTTAGATAACCATTGTTTGATTCGAATGTGAAGGCTGAGGTTGCCCAAAGAGGTCCCCAATTCCAAACGCTGGTTGTTAAATGTGTCAATTGATGGACATTAAAAGAAACATTTTCTCTGCCGTACAGCAGTTCCATTTTTTTAACAAATGAAACCAGTGATGTTTCAGCCTTTTCTATGTCACTAACGGAGATTGACTGTTGCAATAACAAACTAGAAATGCAATTCCAAGGAATTACCAGTGCATGAAAATGCAAAAAAAAAATGTATAGATAGATAATGTAGATATGGTTACTAAGGTGTAGCTAGGGTAAACATGGTGGTTGCATAGTTTAAAGAAAGCTGATAGTGTAAAGGTAGACAGTTTAAAGCTTAAACATTCCAGTTCTAACCTAACTAATGATTGATAACAAATGTTAGAAACAGATGCTGTAAACAAATGTTAACTATGCTAACAATGATAACCAAGTCGATTGGTTAACTTAGCTAATGATTTCTAGCAGTTATGGTAAAAATGCTAACAATGTTAGCACTGCTAACTATGTTAACAATGCTAACCAGGTTGATTAGCTAACTTAGCTAATGATTTCTAGCAGTAATGTTAAAAATGCTAACAATGCTAACCACGTTGATTAGCTAACTTAGCTAATCATTTTTAGCAGTTATGCTAAAAATGCTAACTATGCTAACAATGTAAACTATGCTAACAATGCTAACCAGGTTGATTAGCTAACTTAGCTAATCAATTTTAGCAGTTATGCTAAGAATGCTAACTATGCTTACAATGCTAACCATGCTAACTAGCTAACTTGCTACTGAGGACTTCTATTTTGAAACATTTGTTGATAAGGTATCCAAGGCTGCCACTATCAGGAATAAAGAAGTTACTGTAGTAAAATCATGTTGGTTGCTATGGAAACGGTCATAAACACTTCATTTTGATGGTTGCTATGTTGGTTGTTAGGTACATGGAGGTCTCATGTAGTTGACTGGAGGCATAGTTGATGATAACTGACAGTTGGAATGGTTGAACAGTTAAATAGTTGAGTAGTTTCAATGGTTATATGATTTAATAGTGTATTATTGCAGCGAGGACTTTTATTTTGAAACAGTTGTGGACAGAGGAAACAGTTTACAGGATATGTAGTCTTCACAGAGAGATTGTATGCTTAAAGCCTGAGAGAGAGAGGGCTGCTGCAGGTGGGGCTGGCCACCTGGCATAAGATTCTAATTGCTCAACGACCCGATTGTGATGTCATAGAGGCCAATGTTAAGTCTATGGGGTAATTTTTAATAGTTTTTAATTTATAGTTTAAAAAGTATAAAAGTTACAAAGTTGAAAAATCATAGCAACCCGATCCATTAGAAGACCTACGTTACAGAGTTTGAATGAAGTTTCTAAGTTAAACGGTTGAAGAGAAATTGCGGTCTGAAAAAGTGGTAAGCAGAATAATAATAAGAAGTCTAGGAAGAACAGTACAGTGCATTTTCATGCACTGTAATTAATACTAGAACACAACAAAAAAAAGTGTTCCAAATAAGGAGCTTGGAGAAGCCCAGGTAGCACATAAAACGCATAAAATAGCAGAAATGCCCTCCATTCCGACGCTTTCCAAAATTTCCTGGTATTAATCGACCGTGGAGACCTTGTTATTTCAGTTGGCGGTTTCACACTGAGAAGTTTCCTGTCAAATTCTTTAATGTTTCGCCCAATATACCACGGCTTTAAATGGTTGCAAGAGTCCAGCCAAAGACCCATCATCTGTCTACAAACTCCTAATAGGACACAATGCATATAGTCGGGGATAAAACCTGAAACTATGTCAAAATGCGGTAGCAGTAAAAGGATGGACGGTCCCTTGACTCCATGTTTTGTTGATTGTGTATGGTAGGCCTCTGTGGCATCACTTTTAAACTGGATGTGAGTTCTGTCTACCTGTGCATGTTTGTTGTAAAAGTATGACCTCACAAATCCTCTCCCCTTTTCTACAACCTCTCCAGGATGCAAGCACCAGTCACAACCAAATTTCCCATTAAACTGCTTACAGTTTCTGAGTATTGTCCTTGCAATAGCATCGGATGAACACACTAAAGAAAACACTCTAGATACGCGCGATATGCCTGTACTGTCTATCCACAGTAATGGATTTTTAGCAAGGTCTCTGCACTCGTCCACAAAGGGCTTTAGAAATGTGTCTATACGGGGTTTTTGGGAACCAAACCAAATAGCCGATACCATAACATTGTCTTTTCTTTGGGTAAAAGGCAATTCATTTATACTAAGCTGAAGTGGCCAAAGTGAATAATTTGAAGAATTAAAAATGGGTATACCATCACAGTTCCACGACAACGTCAGATCATCAGATTTTAAATGTCCTTCTTTTACCAAATTTTGATACATTCTCCCTTGTGTGATGTCACTAATATTGTCTACAGCATGAGTAGTTTTACTTTGCAAATCAACGCCATGGTTCTGCAAAGTATCCATTACAAGATCTCTCACTGACATGGATAGAAAGAAATGACCCTTTTTTAAACTGGTGCTTTCATTGAACTCCAACCCACAGTGGGAACAGGCAGTATCCTCATGTTGGTTGATGCTGTTTTGACAATCTCCACAAAAGAAATTTGTAACAGAGCACAGGGTTGGTTTACCAAGGAATTTCTTGAAAAGATATTTTGATGCTGGGACCAAGTCAGGAACAAGCAAATTAATCAGTCCAAGTAGGTCAGTCAGCGCCGAGCTAGTCAAGTGATGACGCAAGACAAAGAGCATTATGGCTAACAGGCATTGCCCTTTTGTGACTGTCGCACCTGTGTAAATTGGCTCTTCATTCTGCAAGACAACATATTTCCAATCAGATTCATAATTTTAGATGCTTTGATTAATTATCTCTTGATGGTACATAACCTAAACTGACCTTGTCCGGATTTCCGTTTTCAGTTTGTGAATCTCGGGTTAAATCAGCACAGTCAAAGTACTCCTTCGGTCAGCAAAATAATAATAAAAAAGTATTAGCTAACTATGAATGTTTTCATATACTTCACATATACCTTCTTAGTTTAATTAGAGTTGTTATAATGCTACCAACCATGTCCGCATCGTCTTCATCAGATGATATATCGCATATTTGAATATCTGAATTGCCCTTTAATATGCAAAATGTTCATGTTTAAAGTACCAGTCAAGCAGTCATTTTAATATTTGTATGTCAATATTTGTATATGAATAGCCTACTGTAGTGTGTCACAATGTGCCATGGTATGGGGTACATTCAGATTTCTTTACGTGAATGGATTATCTGATCTAACTAGAACTACATCAACTAACCTCGTCCTCTGAGTCATCACTTTCATGAGGATGACGAGTAGCTTCAGCAACACCAATGGGCACCTTAAATATATATTTAAATGAAGACAGTGAGACTACAAATCATTTGACAGTGACTTCTCATCAAACTTATTGATAGGCTAGATGTATATAATGAATTCTGGCAACTAACCATGTTTTCGTCATCTTCATTGTTAGTTGTCATTTGCCCTGAACAGCCCTTAAATAGAGACAAAATGTATTTCTTTCAGTCACTGCAATCAAGTCTTTCTATTTAATGCAGCATTTCGTTTACCTAACCTTTTCCATTATAAATATGGTTATTAGCCTGGAAAACCAGCGCCAACTGCTGGACGGCAAAATGTTTTGCCTGCATTTGGGTCTGGCCTCGGACCACTGTACATTTTGAAAACACTGCCCTAAATCTGGCAGATGGCAACTAAACCAATCACAACGCAGAGATGTGTTTTGAATCAACGCGGGCGAGGCAGAGGGCTCTGGGGCGGGGTTTTGAGGGAGCGTTGGCCTATAGGCACAGACACGGTTTGAAAGACAACGGGTTGTGCTCATCAACAATGTTCCGTTGTATCCATTCATCGAGGCCAGACTAAATTAGACATCCAATCCATTTAGGCTGGTTTATCAGGCTATATGGTTATACTTATTTGTTGTTTTCACTGCAGATTATTTGTAACGAGTATTCTTAACAAAATAGTTCATGCCAAAACTATTTAGATACAAACACAGATTAATGTTTGTACATGTATGTTTGCAATTGGTGTAGATTCATCATTATTAACCCATTCGATTCCAAATTATTTCCTGACATGAAAATATCACAATGTGTCAATATTTTTTACAATTTCATTTAAAAAGTGGGTGGAAAGGAGTTTTATGTTCAATCAATTGGGACTGTTATAATACATAATTAGATTTTTTGAGATTTTTTGTGACACATTTCATACAGCACTCCATCTGGAATAGCTTCAGTTGCCTTAGTTTACTCTGGATTCAGGACGCCAGCTAACCAGCGAACAGTGGGCGACTGGGCGTCCTGAGAGTAATTACATTTAAGTTGCAAGCCTATTGTTATCGTTGTGTCCTCAGTGGTTAACAGTACACCATTACCAAATATTAGTGATTGAACTAAAATATGAACTTTATTAAGCTTGACTTAGTTATGATCGGATACATGTAGCCTATATTTACAGTATACCTAACATAATACAAATTCAACTGTATTTTGGGCTATAAATTGATGATATCATTGTAATATTGTAGAGTTGTCGTCCACCTTGGAAGAGAAATAACCTTCTTGTATAGGGACATAAAGTAATTGTTTTAATCAAAACCAAAGTTTATGTTAGATAAAGTCATCGGTAACACTTTACATTACAGATAATAAGGTAGTAATTGTATGGTAATTTCTATGTAATTTCATGGTAACAATCCCTTGTTACCACTTATTACCATTAATTGTCATGCAGTTACCCTGCTGTTTCAAGGTAATAGCGATGCAAACAGCATTAATTAAGGTGGTAATTTCTATGGTATTTTGATATAATTTTATGGTAATAATCCTTTAGCCACTTATTACAAGTTATTTCCATGCAGTTTCCAGTGCAATAACTCTGCAGCTTTTAGGTAATAGCGATGCAAACAGCTTTCATTTTAAGTATAATAAAATGGTAATTATTTGAAACGTTACTTATTGCTTTTGTTTAATTAGGCTACCTGAAAAACAAGGAGGTAATTTCCAGACTCTATCTATCTATATATCTATTATGTATCTATCTATCTAGGCTATCTATCTATCTATCTATCTATCTACAGTAGCTGTAGCCATAGGGCCAGAATGGGTGAATGCAGCCTCTTTCCGCTACACATAATGTTGTTCTCATATCTCATAATGTTTTATCTTTCCCAAAATCCCAAACAGACAATATTCTGTAATAGGCCTACTCTAGGCTAAGATGTTCCACTCATACATTTTTGATATTTAGATTAAAAAAAAATAAATACAAATAAAAACTTGATTAGGCTATTGGGCATGATTAGGCATGATTAGGCTATTGCTTTTGTTTAGGTCAAAGTAAACTGGATAGCTACCTCTTCTGGGTCATCACTGTCAATTGGTTCAGAAACAGCGTCTCCAGTGGACTCCTTGAAATCAATTGATAGTTAATTAGACCACAAGACCCTTGCATAATGAAGCCTATTACACTCATTGTGACTGCAACCTAGGTAGTTTCAAATAGACTAACCCAGTCATAATTGTCATCCGAGTCGTCGTCATCCAAGTGGTCCTTTAACAAACAAATATCAATAATATCAATAATAGACAGGCTGTCTAGCTAGCATGTTAGCCATATGCTACTGATCTACGTCACCGACGTATTACCGTCGATGGAGCCATTAATTATTTAATTACAGTGCATGCAAATGCACTGTACTGTTCTTCCTAGGCTTCTTATAGTTATTATTATTCCGCTTACCACTTTTTCTAACCGCAATTTCTCTTCAACCGTTTAACTTAGAAACTTCATTCAAACTTTGTAACGTAGGTATTCTAATGGATCGGGTTGCTATGACTTTTCAACTTTGTAACTTTTATACTTTTTGAACTATTAAATAAAAACTATTAAAAATTTCCCCATAGACTTAACATTGGCCTCTATGACATCACAATCGGGTCGTTGAGCAATTAGAATCTTATGCCAGGTGGCCAGCCCCACCTGCAGCAGCCCTCTCTCTCTCAGGCTTTAAGCATACAATAGCTCTGTGAAGACTACATATCCTGTTAACTGTTTCCTCTTTCCACAACTGTTTCAAAATAAAAGTCCTCACTGCAATAATACACTATTAAATCATTTAACCACTGAAACTACTCAACTATTTAACTGTTCAACCATTCCAACTGTCAGTTATCATCAACTATGCCTCCAGTCAACTAAATGAAACCTCCATCTACCTAGCAACCAACATAGCAACCATTAAAACTAAGCGTTTTTGACAGTTTCCATAGCAACCAACATGATTATACTACAGTAACTTCTTTATTCCTGATAGTGGGCACCATGGATACCCTAGCAACTACTGTTTCAAAATAAAAGTCCTCACTAGCAAGTTAGCATTGTTAGCATGGTTAGCATAGTTAGCATTTTTAGCATAACTGCTGAAAATGATTAGCTAAGTTAGCTAATCAACCTGGTTAGCACTGTTAGCATAGTTAGCATTTTTAGCACATCTGCTAAAATGATTAGCTAAGTTAGCTAATCAACATGGTTAGCATTGTTAACATAGTTAGCAATGTTAGCATAGTTAACATTTTTAGCATTACTGCTAGAAATCATCAGCTAAGTTAACTTATCAACCTGGTTATCATTGTTAGCATAGTCAACATTTTAGAATACCTGTTAGAAATCATTAGTTAAGTTAGGACAGGAATGTTTAAGCTTTAAAATGTCTACCTTAACACCATCAACTCTCTTTAAACTATGCAACCACCATGTTTACCCTAGCTACACCTTAGTAGCCATATCTAAATTTTTTTGCATTTTCATGCACTGGTAATTCCTTGGAATTGCATTTCTAGTTATCATTATTCCGCTGACAGCTTTTTCTAACCGCAATTTCCCTTCAACCATTTAACTTAGCAACTTCATTCAAACTTCGTAACGTAGGTATTCTAATGGATCGGGTTGCTATGACTTTTCAACTTTGTAACTTTTATACTTTTTGAACTATTAAATAAAAACTATTTAAAAATTCCCCATAGACTTAACATTGGCCTCTATGACATCACAATCGGGTCGTTAAGCAATTAGAATCTTATGCCAGGTGGCCAGCCCCACCTGCAGCAGCCCTCTCTCTCTCAGGCTTTAAGCATACAATCTCTCTGTGAAGACTACATATC
The DNA here is from genome assembly GCF_963854185.1 of Sardina pilchardus. NCBI lineage: Eukaryota > Metazoa > Chordata > Actinopteri > Clupeiformes > Clupeidae > Sardina > Sardina pilchardus. The sequence goes on from NC_085013.1 coordinate 6,470,487, forward strand.
CTGTTAACTGTTTCCTCTGTCCACAACTGTTTCAAAATAAAAGTCCTCACTGCAATAATACACTATTAAATCATTTAACCATTGAAACTACTCAACTATTTAACTGTTCAACCATTCCAACTGTCAGTTATCATCAACTATGCCTCCAGTCAACTACATGAGACCTCCATGTACCTAGCAACCAACATAGCTACCATTAAAATTAAGTGTTTATGACCGTTTCTATAGCAACTAACATGATTTTGCTAAAGTAACTTCTTTATTCCTGATAATGGGCACCATGGATACCCTAGCAACTACTGTTTCAAAATAAAAGTCCTCACTAGCAAGTTATCATTGTTAGCATAGTTAGCATTGTTAGCATAGTTAGCATTTCTAGCATAACTGCTAAACATGATTAGTTAAGTTAGCTAATCAACCTGGTTAGCATTGTTAGCATAGTTAGCATTGTTAGCATTTTTAGCACAACTGCTAAAATGATTAGCTAAGTTAGCTAATCAACGTGGTTAGCATTGCTAACATAGTTAGCAATGTTAGCATAGTTAGAATTTTTAGCATTACTGCTAGAAATCATCAGCTAAGTTAACTTATCAACCTGGTTAGCATTGTTAGCATAGCTAACATTTTAGAACACCTGTTAGAAATCATTAGTTAAGTTAGAACAGTCTGAATGTTTAAGCTTTAAAATGTCTACCTTAACACTATCAACTCTCTTTAAACTATGCAACCACCATGTTTACCCTAGCTACACCTTAGTAACCATATCTACATTTTTTTGCATTTTCATGCACTGGTAATTCCTTGGAATTGCATTTCTAGTTACCACTTGAAGTTGCTTTCTGTTCGACAGCGTCTGTCTGGGTACGGGGCATTCGTCATGTTTCAACCATTTCTTATATGGTCCCCTGAGGATGTGTGGACGAGGCATTTGAGCAACGAAAAAAGGTGAGTAGGCTTATTATTTTCCCGGCTTCTGACGCTATAATAAAACTAGTTCTATAGTTCTAGATTGTGGAGCGTGGGCATAACGTTAATAACGGTTGTTTAAGGAGTATTGACATTAACTGCAAATATCAGCGACGTCGACATGTACGCTTTGTGCGATTTTTACGAGGAAGGGGTATATGACATTGTGATCACAGACTGGATTGAAGATAAAAACGGGAATGGGATTCAGCCGGGAATGGATGCGATTGTTAATTGGAGGAAAGGCAAAAGAGTAGTCAGATCACCTGCGTTGGTGAAGGCGATCAGTGGTAGGTGCTAGCTTAGCTAAGTCTTTAGCTTGGTTATGCTATTTGGTAGACGCATTTAAATGCCTTTAAAGCGACATACAAATAAAAACAATACAATCATTAATTTAACAGTGAACAATTTCAAAAAGTTGGTCAGACTACAGTCTTAACCATGGGTAGCATTGGTACAGTCCTAGCTTTGTGTCAACAACGTTAGCGGCTAGCTAACTCACTACGTAAAGCTTTGCATCGATACAATGTATTGATATGTAGTAACGGTGTAAGGCTGTAAGCTGTTGATCTGCAACTATCTGCAACTATGTTGTGTTTCTTTATAGATGATAAGAGGGAGTTGTTTGAAGATGCCAAATCCATTTATGGCGTTGGAAAACAAAAGGATTTTGGACGTGGGAAAAGAGAGAAGAGGGACAACCCTAAGTTCCTTAAGGAGAACCGTGTAAGTAGGCATACCTTAGTCTACATGGCTGTTCACAGACGCCCTCGTATTATGACTGACGACGTTCACACACATAAACTATAACGTGAAGAAGGAAATCGTGGGGATCACTACAGAGCTATTTTGAGAACGACAAAAAGATAATCAAAGAATTGTCATCATATTTTAGCAATAACCTACATTAACACAAGGAGAGACTTTGCCTTGGTCAGTGATGACACTTTTATCATTTAATCTCAGATTTAATATGGCATTTAGAACACCATCACTCATAGTATAGTTTAAGGTTTACCTAAAATTGCATAACATGAAACATGAGTGCTGTAGACCGTTATTTGCCAAGGTATGCTCATGCATTTTTAAAATCCCCTTAACTCCCCATAGGACTTTTGGCTATCCAAAATGCATAGGCTACTGACAATCAAATGCTTAGGCTACTGCACATGCACCCCTCTGAGCCGCTGGCAGGACGGTGTGCATAAAGTGGTTTTAATGATCTATTCCTATTTTTGCAGACGACCGACCAGTTGGAGAAAAAAGAAAAAGAAAAAAGAGAAAACAGTTTTAATCGAGCAGAGGGCAGCATACTGGCGCAGATGTCTACACAGCCAGCTGTAAGAGAATTCAATAGCCTACTCAAAACACAGATTGTCTCAATACACTCATTACCTCTAACAACACCAACCTAGCGGTGAGCGCAGTGCATACGTGCAATATGATTTCCCCCTTCACATTTACTTCACCTCTTTATTTCTAGAGCATCAGCTCAGAGAGCGATACGGACTGTGACACCGACTATGAGCCCCTGGCTAAAAAGACCAAACTGGAGCTGCAGATGAAATTGGATATGCCTAAGGAGGAAATAAGTCAGCTAAAAAGAGAAAATGCAAAGTTGCGGGAGGCTTTGTGTTTGCTTGATGGTATGTACAAGTTTTTTTGTTTTTTTTTAAATAGTGATCCTTAAAAGTATTTGCAATCACCTAGCTTTACTTTGTAATATTTGAAAGTGGTGTAACACTTTAGTTTGGGGTGTCGCTGTTGCAGTGTACCTACCTAATTAGGTACAGTGGTACAACCTGTGTAACAACATGTACTATCAGGTACTACCATTGTACTTGCCTCATGTATTTGTGGGTACCTACATATAGTTGTTACATTGTAATACTGAGTGCTTTTACAAAACTTTGCCAATTTGCCTACATTTTTCATCAGAAGCAAAGGGCTGACCTTTGACCGGTGCATCTGCTGCTTGTGCCTCTGCTTCTGGTGCTCTCCAGACGGCCTGCCTAGCGACTGAATTCCGCCGGGTTGGTCTGATCAGCTACGGGATGTGCATCATCTATTGCCCTGGGACTTTTATCGGCCGTCTACTGATGCAGTCATTTGGACTAATAAGTTGGCGTGGACTTTTCTGATTTAGTTTGCTTTTATTATTTATTTGATCTGTGTTTGTTTTTTGTCCGTCTTGTAATGTCTTGGTGTCTTGGAGTCACGGGTACGCTGGCGATTACGCCGCTCCGTCCGGCATCTTTTGTCTTGTGCCAACTTTGTCTTTTGAGTGTTTGTCTGTGTTGTTTTTATTATTTGTTGATTTTTTGTCTGATGTCTGTGTTTGTATGTCTTGTGCCACGGGTACGCTGGCTAGTACGCCGCTCCGTACGGCATTTCTTTATGTAGCGATTTGTTATTTTTTAAATTTGTTTGTTTGTCTTGGTGTCACGCTTGGTGGGCACGCTGGTGACTACGCCGCTCCGTCTAGCCTCTGTTGTCTTATGTACCCTATGTTTCTTGTTTGTCTGACTGTTTGTTTTACAGCACTTTGGTCAACTGTGGTTGTTTTTTAAAGTGCTATATAAATAAATTGACATTGACATTGACATTGACCTGAGACGGGGTAAATCTGGTCATGAAAGATTTGATATACAAACCATTCTTAGCTCCAGTCAAGGGGTCATTGTCTTCAGTGTACATGTAACAGCTGTGCTGCTACAACCTTGTTACGGGTTTATGTCACTGTATCAAAGAGTAATAAGTGTGTACCAACACAGTTGATAAATGTAACAGCTGCACTGCTACACCTTTGTTACTCTTTGATACTGTGGAATAAACCTGTTAAATGTACCAGTTAATTACTTGCATGCACATATGACATGTATGTTGTGTCTTTGATGTCTTGGAACATGTCTGCCATTACCCTATGTAGCACATGTATCAACTGTGTTGGTCCTACACTGTAACAGCGACACCCCAAACTAAAGTGTTACCGAAAGTGGTATTGTTAGCCTTTTTGATGATGCATCCTTGGTTCGGTTCAAAACTGGTGGAAATGCGGGCTGGTTCAGTAAATAGCACCACGGTTCAAAGAATTCTCAACGGCATCAGTTCAAGAACTGGTTCACTGTCGGTGGAAAACCACAATGTCTACCCTTAGGTCTCATGGAGGACACTGAGATGGGGCCCATATTTTGTTGGATGTTGACTAATAGTGAGATGCAGTTCTACTGAAATGTTTAAATGATGTCCCTTATGTACACTAACACTTGCACATTGACATTTGCAGAACTCCCTGGTCTTATCAAGGACATAAAAAAACTGAAAAAGGCTCAGAGTAAGTGTACACTTGTTTTATAATGGTAGAATTTTAGAATAAGATTTTTAGGCAGTGCTCCCCAACCAGTTTCAATACTTCGATGTGTGCGTTTTTACATTTGCACAATTTGTGCGATTCTTTCAGGTGAGGCATTACCATTGCTGCCATCACCAGCAGCAGCAGCACCACCACCACCCCCAGCAGCAGCAGCAGCAGCCGCAGCCGCAGCAGCACCACCACCACCCCCCCTAGCAGCAGCAGCAGGCACTTCAGCTGGGCTGACAGTCCAACAGGACAGTTCAGAAATGGTAAGACCAATGCCTGTTCAAAATAGCTTAAATTAAAGAGACCCTATGCAACTTTCTGCAGGAGACGATCGCTCCTTGTTTACATCTGGAAGTCTGAGACGAAGAACAACGCTTGCAATTTATATATTTAGATATAGCCTATACATGTAAAAATATACACGCTAAAGCTGTCGGGGAAGCTCTGCAGAGAAAATGCAAGCATAAAACGAGCGAAAACGAAAAACTAAACCGAAACCAGAGATGAAATCGCCAATCCTGCATAGTTCCTCTTCAAGGCCTTGTTCACGTACCTAGATTTCTTTTTCTTTCTTTTTTTTTTTTTAAAGGATATTTTGTTATGCGTTTGTTTTCACGTTAACACAGATCCATACACACTGGAATGCAAAAGGATTCCAAACAACATCTTAATCAAAGTTCAATCGAATATCCGAGAATAAACTTTAAGGTAAATTTAAAATCTACGAATGGCTGCGCTAAAGGGAAGCTAAAAAAAAAATACATCAGCACTTACACCCAAGCCAATAATGAAAATACTGATGCACTGTCAGATGTTACTGTAGATGAACACACCCATGACTGGTTAAGAAACATCAGAACTATGATTAGAGCCAAAATGCCTAATAACAAAACGCAGACAGGTGCAAAAACATTAGGCTACATCTCCACACACAAGTAATCAGGAACCACCATGTGTAGGCCAACATATCCTGCGATCTCATATCCAATCAGGAAGAATTAATAGAATATATCTGCATTTTGACCCTCTGGAGCCTAAATCCCCCCCCCCCCCTGTTTTTGACCTTTGACCTTTGTCCTTTGAATTTTTTTTTTTTAAACAGTTGTGAATTATGATTAAAAAGTAATTTCATTACATCCACTTTAGTCTCATATAATTATTGTGGAGGACCTCTAGAATATAACCATATGTGGCACTTTTGCATAGGTGTTTTTAGTTAATTTTTAGTGTTAATAAAGGAATGTAATAACACTGCTGTGATGTTGGCTAAGTGTGGTAGGCTATTGAGTATTCACTTGCTTGGCTCAATAGTGTTCACGGACAACGTCATAGCCCAGCTAGTGCACCATAGCAATTCATAACTTCCTACTTCTCAGATAATACTGCAATTGCTCATGCCACAGCGGGCCAGAATAGAAAACACAACCTACCTTATCTTCATACTTGTAAGTTCTTTAGGTTTTGAACTGACAAACCCACTCTCACTCGTGCTAAATTGCTTAATTGTGCTTCTTTTCTGTTCAGGTGGAACTTGAGAGGGGTGTCCTCATGAGCAAATACATTCTGTTCAGGCTCTCCAAGGAGCCAAAGAAAAGAATTTTGGAGCTCATGAATGCTCTTTTCACCCGGAGAGAGATGGCCATGTCCTCTCTTACCGGGAGGACGACCAATGCCTTCAGGGACCATGAGGCAAAACCCCAACTTTGCCCAAAGAAGGTGTCGGCAATCTGTTGTAAGTAACCCGTATTGCAATGCTGTTGTTTCACTTGAAATGCTAACATGAATAACTACAAGCCTAATCCTGTAGATCAAATTCATACCAAAGGTGTTTTGTTGGGTTGAGGTCGGGACTCTTTGCTGGCCAGTGAGGTTCATCCACACCAAACTCTGTCATCCATGTCTTTATGGACCTTGCTTTGTGCACTGGTGCAGTCATATTGGAACAGGGATGGGCCATCCCCAAATTGGGCTTGGCCCGTTAGTTCCAGTGAAAGGAACTCTGAATGCTTCAGCATTAAACAAAATATTTTGGACAATTCCATGCTCCCAACTTTGTGGGAACAGTTTGCGGAAAGCCACTTCCTGTTCCAACATGACTGTGCTTGAAGGTCCACAAAGACATGGATGACAGAGTGTGGTGTGGATGAACTTGACTGGCCTACGCAGAGTCCTGACCTTAACCCAATAGAACACCTTTGGGATGAATGACAGCCAGTCTCCTTGTTCAACATCACTGTGTAACCTGACAAATACGCTTCTGGAAGAATAGTCAAAATCACATAAACACACTCCTAAACCTTGTTGAAAGCCTTCCCAGAAAACTTGAAGCTGTTATAGCTGCAAAGCGTGTATTGACGTCATATTAAACCCTATGAATTAAGAATGGGATGTGCTTGTCAAGCAGGTGGCCCAATACTTTTGGCAATTTTGTGCACATAGCCAAATTCTGTTGCACTTCATACTATTCATCCTGCACATACACTTATTCTTACTACTCTTATGTTACTGTTTTTCTGCACTGAAATGGCACTGTTATCACACTGCATATAGCTGTACATTCTGTACTGCCAATATATCATACCAAATAACTGTATTTTTACTGTTTTGTTATATGATGCACTGCATATCTATAATATTCTTACTACTATAATTATAATGTTACTGCTACTGCATTGAACATATCTGTACATGTTGTTCATACATTGTTCATGTTTTATAGCCATATTTATATTCTGATCTCATAGTTCCTCAAAGTTCCTGATAATACACTGCACATATTTATTTTTTATTTTATATACTCTAAACCACCTTCTGTAAATCAACTGCACTACTGTCCACATACACTATATATTTCTTGAACTGTCTATGCATCCCCTGTCTATACTTTGTATATCACATTGCATTTTTCTGCTTTTTTTGCAATTCTGGTTAGACACAATGTATGACTAGTTTGTAATGTTTATGACACGTTCATGATCGTGTCGTGTTACTGTAGATTTTTTTATGCGTTCTATGCCTTCTATGCCATAGACAGGGGAGAGAAAAGCCTTAAGCCATGAGTGAGGCAAAGGCTCTGGTTGCTTCAAAGCCATTTGTAGCCTCAGGCTACTCCTCCGCTAATGTTGTCATCTCACTATGACTTCAGTTTTATTGGTGATAAAAACTTGACAACTGTAAGTGCTGTGACTTGTATAAGAGAAAATCTTGTATTTCTTCCAACGGAAGTGCATTCGTTTGTCACACACTAGTCATGCACTAGCAGCAAGGCATTAGTAATTGAGACAGTTAATGGTGATTAATGTGCAACCTAAAAGCAAACTCTTTCTAAAAGTAAATGAAACCCACTTGAAGTAAATGATAACATACGGAATTCCATGAGGCTTAAATAATGTGAATCCTGACAAAAACAGGGATTATAAACGCAGTATGTCGGTTAAATTTAAATTTAAATGTATTTATCAAGCAGTTTAATTTTAGTTTTTATTTTCACCCTTCTTAGATCATGCTGTAATTCCAAATCATTTTTCCAGATCAACTCAGTTAGCATTTTACTATGCCAAAGCCTTGAGTCAACCTACCCATATATTTAGAATGTTCTAAAAGTAAGGGAATGTTGACATTTCAGCCTGAAATAGCCTCTAATCCTGTGTCTAGGGGTCGCTTTCTCACTATAATGCAATAGGTACATTGTTGGAAGCTGGGTTCAGTTTGCCTGTTGCTTATTCTGCTGTCTTTCATAGGTGTGGTACGGTTGCCAGAAATTCCCAAAAAGCTGCAGCCACTCAAACCGTTGGTGAGGAAGCCTCTGGAATCGGTGGTTCGATACCTGGGTAAGGAGAGAATAGAACGGGCCTTTCCTGGTGTCACTTGCACACTGACAGTAGATCAGTTATTTGCTTATTATTCCTCTAGTCTTTTTCAATTATACTATTAGTGTGAATGATTGTCTTTAAAATAAAGTAGCTACAAAGTCATGCAAGATACAAAATAATTTTAAAGGAATTTAGGCATAACAAAGCAACACAAATATTGGCAGAATTAGCGTATTCGTCCCGTTCCAGAGGCCCACCCGTGTCCCCCCAAGCCAGAGGGCCAGCGCACTGCCACCATCACCACCAGCAGCATGACGCCCATCAAGTCCTCGCCCATCCTCAACAACGGCTCACCCACCATCCTGGGCAAGCGCAACTACGAGCAGCACAACGGCCTGGAGGGTGAGTGAGAGGGCAAGAGGGAGGGAGGGTGAGAGAGAGAGAGAGAGAGAGAGAGAGAGAGAGAGAGAGAGAGAGAGAGAGTGAGAGAGTGAGAGAGTGAGAGAGGAATGAATGCAGACTTTTAAATCCGCTTTCTTTTCCCGAAAAAAAAACCCTTCATGAAATGCCACTCAGTAATGAAAGTGCCTGTGGTCACCGGCCCAACAGTACACATGCCAAAGGGCTGCCAAGTCCTCTGATGCACATTTTCCTTCCATTTTCCTTCCTAGCACGCGCGCTTATTCTCTGTGTGCATGTCTCGTACGGTGTTTGTCTTTGTGTTTACATTCTGAACCTTGCAGTGTTGGCTTTTGCCCATAGAGGGCAGATTCCTCAACGTTTACTGGAAATGATGGTCCAGCGGGATTTCATGTCAGGGGTGTTGTTCAGCGAGCAAGACACATAACCACAGCCACACAACAAAACCCACACTTAAACGTCCATTAAAAAGTAGGAGCGAGGGGGGGAGGCTTCACTGAGGTTTACCAAAGTCCTTTTAGGCAAGTCTCTTCACTCGGCAGTCACATTGCAATGTTTTTTGGGCATCTGTTTGGGCAAAAATGCACGTGCGTAAAGCTTCACGACACCATATCTGCACCAGCGGCAAGATCACAACACATGATTGGCACCATGTATCCACATGTCGACTTTTTTGGTATGGAAGGGGCGGGATATGTGTAAACAACTGCCATATTGGCGTTACAAACTAACCCCATGCATTTCTGTGGAGGATTTGAGTGCTGTGTCTCTTCTTTTAAAAAGTCTCTAGGTTTACATGCAAAATGATTTTGTATCCCTTATTGTCTCCTTTCTCTCCTTTACTTTGGTCTTTCCTTCCTCCTCTCCTCTCCTCTCCTCTCCTCTCCTCTCCTCTCCTCCTCTCAGGCACCAAACCCAAAGCGCTCACCCCTCAGTGGGACATCATGTCCAAGCGTGTTTGTGAGCCGGGCAGGACCGCCCCCCCTCTGCAGGACCAGGTTCATGAGCTCGACTGACGACCCCCCGCCCCTCCCCTCCCCAACCCCCTCACCCTTCAAGGTGACCCCTGCACCATACTGCACAGAGACAAGGTCAGACATAAATCCATACACATAAATACATATAGTAGTGTAATCCAGCCTTATATGGTCATTAGACTGTCCTGGCGTAGAGGTCACATAAAAATAGGTTCTCTTGTATTTTTCTTGTATGATGACCAGTGCCATGAACTGGGGAAAAAAAACTGAACACTGTTTGACCTTTAAAAAAAAAAAAAAGAAAAAAGAACTCACGGGAGCGTGTGTGTGTTTGGTGTGTTTACAGGCCTCAGACAGGAGGCGGCTGAGGGAATATGACGTCCACAGTGTTTGACCACCAGCCAGCCTGCACTGTCCACTCTGCCAGTCACTGAGCCCGAGCCTTGCAAGAACCGACCAATCGTCTCACCGGGTTATAGGCTTCAACCTATCTGAGGGCTCGGCTGTCTGTACAGGACTGTTTAATCACCGTTATTATTATTGTTGTTATTATTGTTGTTGTTGTTATTATTATTATTATTATTATTATGACAATGTCTGCCATTGTAATATTATTCTTGTTCTTTTTTTATCAGCTGTAATCATATGCTTATCAGTTTATTGTTGAAAAAAAAAGAAATTGAAGGAATGCAAAAAATACAAAAAAACTAAAAAAAAAAACATGAAGCCCATTGAGGCCCGAGAGAACTCCAGGGCCACCTGCATCAGTTTTGCCCTGTTTTTTTTCGGTTCTTATTTTTTTCCCTGTTTTCCGAACTGTAAAAATGACAAAAACATGAAAAAGAGAGGGGATGTTTTTTTGTATGTTTGTTTGACTGGATGAATTCCCCCCTCCCCTGTTCTGCTTGCAATTTTTGATTTTTGTTTTTATTTTATTTTTTTCTGTTTTGTTTGTTTTTTAAAGGAAAAAAAAAAGTCCTCTAAATCCCCTCTGCACGCTGATGGATTTAACTTATTGAGAAAGACTGAAACGTGCTCTTTTTCTACCTTTTCATAAATAATGCATCTTCTGCTTCGATGATGTCATTAAAAACAAGACTATTTGGTTGCTCTGCGTCTGGTGTGATTATGTAACCCACGAGAGGCACAGTACACAGTGGACACGATGCTGATTGAAAATAAAAAAAGAATTATCACATCAAAATGGACTTGGAGATAGAAAGAGAGGCAGAAATGAATGGATGTAGAAGAGAGGGGATTGCTATTTGGGGGCCCACATATGCAGCCTTCCATCCAGAACAAGGTTTATGCCATAGTCACATCTTAGCAGGTTGTATCTCTCAAGTTCGCTTGAAGTTGTTTGACCGTAAGTGAACTCGATCCAGGGGTCCCTGTCATGTGACTTGCTGTGAATCTGTTCACTGGGACACCTGCTGTATGTAGTGCTTTGCAACCTAAGCTCAAGTTACAGGTCCCCCCATATATTGAAGTCTTACAATGTTTGAGGCAGCTAATAAACAGACTTGTAATTTCTATTAGGAGTTATAAGTTTATAAGTTAGTGGCAAGCCTGGACGGAAGCTTTGACGAGCAAAAAGTAAGCTAGTTGAGGTTACTTTGAGGCAAGTAGGCCTACTAGAGACAATAAGCTAGTAGTTATATTTGTGGGTTTTCTTTTGCAACATCATGATGATGTATGAGAAATGTACACTCCAATTTGAAAAATAGCGTTTTGGCAGTATGATGGTGAATCTTGGAACGGTTCATTTGATTTTTCCAAATGATACAGATAGAAAGTATATAGTTAGGCAGAGAGGTAAGATGTAAATATCTCCGGTAGAATAGGCAGCAAGAATGTGAGCATCAGTGATTAAATATTTCTCTGATTGCATCCCTTTTGGAAGTTCCTTATAGGTCTGACTCTGCAACAACTCTACAGATACAGAACCCTTCAGTGGAACTCAAAGGAACTAATCATTCAGGAAAAGATGCGGAACTTCCAGGGATCTTAGTTCAGATCCTACAAAGAACCTCTGGGCTTTGTCAAGGCTCCACCAGAGATGAAGGATCTTTGGCTCCACCCTCTGTGACTGATTGATTTGCTTAGTGTCACTGTCATCCCCAGCAGGTGAGTGGTCAGCCAATGACACAGGATACACACTCTTCCCCTCACTGCCTCACGTCACGCCACTCACCACCCATTAAATATTTGTTAGGTAGCAGCTGGTAAACAGAAAGACACCTCTGAATAGACACCTGGGGGGTATTCCGAGTACATGGTTTAGTGACAAACCTGGGTAAGTTAACTCAAAGTGGTAAACCTCCTAATAGAAGAGCTGTATGGATCATTTGCCTGACCAAACAATGCCATAGGGCTCTTCTTGTAGAAGGTTTACCACTTACTCATGAGGTAACTAACCCAGGTTTATCACTAAACTCTACTTAGAATACCCTCCTGGGCCTCTAAAAGGTGTGAATAACCACCCAAACAGATGTTTAGGGCATTGGTTTGAAGATCCTCAAAAAGCCTCTGAATTCGGAGGTCATGGTTTTACCATGGTTAATGTGGGTTGGACTCAGTTTTAATGATGGTGGTAATCCCAGTAATATGCTGTAGGCTATATGCCTCGCTCATGTGTCATCAGGCCCATCAGTCACTAGACCCTGGTATTAGGGGAGAACGGAGACTAGGCTACTGTTGTGCAACTGCTTAAGTGTATTTCTGGTGGAAACAGATTTATTTATTTATTTTTAAAACATCTTATCTTAGCAAAGGTTCTTAGCTTGCTAACATTATCAAGTTGATTGTTTCCACTGGATTCTCTGCTAGAATCTAGTCTCAAGGCCTTTTCCATCACATAAAGACTATAAGTTACTACTTCCACCACCAATTACACAAAACTATGTTCATCATCAGTGGGCCTACTGTTGCATCAACAGTAGCTGGCAACTCTTCCATCCCAATTTGAATGAATGGACACAATTTCATCCTCCAAAAGACTAACAAAGGCCAATGACTAATCATTTTCTTTCATCCTGACCCGTTGCCTTGGCTCACCTTAGAATGCAGAGTGGCCGGGAGGTTCTCAAAGAGGGTTTGTATGGCCACTGAAAGGTTGCCATGACATCCAGGCAACCCAGTGAACCCTGTCCAAAACTCAGCTCCTGACCTGAAGGCTTTGTCACGTAGGCCTATGAAGCCTCCAATCACACTGGTATTTTCATGTAGGATTACCCCACTGGGGAGCATGCTCAGGAGGAGAGCTAGATGTAACTTACTGTAACATACTTAGTTTGTTTGGTGAGGAGAGTCAGGATATATATTTTTTATCTCCCTCAACAATGGAATTCTCTTTTCTGATTGGCTAATGGGGTGGCCATTAACTTCGTATAACCTGCTACCTTCGAAGTAGTTCCCGTATCACACTTGAATATTAATTCGCCAAACTCGTTGCGAAGTTTAAATGAACTGTCACGTTGCATCCAAGCTGAAATACAGACGTGCAGCACCATAGTAACATTGTAGCATATGACGGAGGTGGATTGTAGCTAGTTGGATGCCATGTAGGCTATAAAAGTAGCGATCTTTCAAAGTTAAAGTTAATCAGAATCCTGGGAAATGCCCGCTTGACAACGGCAGAGATAGAACTAACGACTGGCTTTTGGCCGTAGCAACCAGCCATTTAGAACTAACGACTGGCTTTTGGCCATAGCAACTATCCATTTAGAACTAGTAACGGCAGTTTTGTCCTGCAAGTAGAAAGTTGATATGTGGCGGAAAGTAGTCCCACAGTCAAGACAGTTTTAGCGATGTTAACGGACGCAACGGTGGAATAAAACTATGTTCTAAATATACAGGTTATGAATACAAACGGGAGATAAGCGGGATAACGGCCTTCGAGGTCGACCGGTTCGATGGAAATAATGGCACGGCGGAGGTCGTCGCACGTCGCCGGAGTTCTAGACCTCCACCTAGCCATTATTTCCATCGAACCGGTCACCTCGTCGGCCGTTATCCCTTACATAATAAAGCCAGTCAAATGATGCATGGCTTGACAGAGGCCCAGGATAATGAAAATGCTTAGGTGTAGACAAAGGCAGTGTTTATTACATGTGTATAAAAAGCTAATTAAAATGCAAATGTATGACCATTCTGTTAGATTTAGCCTACTTTAGCCTACTTTTATATAGGCTAATGTGCAAAATACCCAACTTGCGCACTAATTGACACTGTATAGCTCTATAATATATGACAAGATTTTAAATTAAATTCACCTGACAATATAGATTTTACTGAAAAATTACCCTCTGACATTTTCTGTAGGCAGTAAAGTGATGGAGAGTCCACTGGTCACGAAAGAGTTAAGCAACAGAGCGAGATCTGAGGAGTCCGAGCATGTGCTGCGAACTGCTGCAGTGAAGTCAAAATGTGTCAATTTTCATTGGATAGCAGAGAGAAAGCAAGAGGGAGAGCGAGAGTCTGGGGAAGAGAGCGAGTCCGACCGAAGCGACAGTGCCCGAAAACCTGCGGAAAGCTGGGACATTTCCCTTTAGGTTAGCCTTTTAAACTGAATATCTACGCTTCTTGTATTTTCGGAAAAACACACATCTACAGTTAAAGGACACATTGACGGTAAGCACTCTAACTATGTTCACAGCAGTTTATGCCGGATGCCGGATGTCTGGATGTGTTATAGCCTACCAAAACAATCGTGCCGCAAACAATCCCGTGCTTCAATGAGGTTTATGTGTTGCGTTTAAAGGCTGATTTGTAACCTGCAGGGATGCCACACGCGTCGCCTTTATGTCGACATTCTTACCACTAAATTTACGTTCATTTTGCTGACAAAAACCTGTCCTATTCGTCGTGTCTGATGTGTCACGGCTCCCAACTCAGCTGTCCCACTTCTTCAAACGATGTGTCAGTCACTGCGCGTATAAATATTTATTTTCCACTGACAGCAGAGATTTCTACAGTTGGGAATGATATTCACCGGTTAGTATATGTCAGTGGTATCAGCCGGCTACTTCAGCGCAAAATACTCCTCCTGCCTTGTCATTTTTACAAAGCCTCTGTAAACATAAGCTTAAAACGGGTTCTTAAAGGACAAACGTTTGGGGGGACATCGTCCGGCATCTATGAACTGTCCACGGCCTCATGAGGTACCGTGACGCATTGAATCATTTGATACTTTGAATCATTTGATCCTTCTCCGGCCGGTGCGCTGATGCTGCAGCGACTGTGGTCTCCCACGTCCGCCGAGGCCTGCTCTGATATAGCACTAAATCCATCGGGGAAGATTATTTATGTGTTCAGCGCTGCCAAAAAATATTTCCGTATTTTCTTCTTTTCCCTGTGAAACTACTGGGTCGGTTGGCAAACGGGCTCGCAAGAACTTGAGCGCTCCAGTCATGTGTGCACCCCTCAAGATACATAACAACCGTCCGCCGTCCAAACACCCTATAAGGATGGTGCTGGCAACCAATCGTTCACAAGAGTCAAATACAAAGGGAAAGAAAGACATGATTGCGTGTCCAAAACAAAGTACTGAAGTTAGAGAGATTATTTTTCGTGCGTCTTCAGCACTGCTGCCAGCGCCCGTCCTCCAGCCCAGAGTGGGCTCAAGTGATGTGAGCCGAGCTGTCTGCTGGGACACTCGAGTGCGAGTGCGATAGGGATGGAAAGGTCATTGCATACCACGAACTATCCTTCGCAGTAGCGTTCGTTTTAACAAAATGTACTCTCTGCGCTCTGCAGGTGCCCGTGTCCGTGTGTGCTTGTCAAGATGTCTGGCAAGATATAGCAGGCTTCAGCTAAAATTAACTACGCGCGGGTCACAGTACAGATTGTCCTATGTATTCACTGTTTTAAAAAGTGCTATAAGGGGGTTGTTATTTTCCATATCTGAAGAATACAAAATACTGCACGTCTGAGATGTTTTAGTATTCATTTGTGTATTGTTGTATTGCCATTTGATCTAGGATCAATACATTATTGTACGTTTCAGAAGGTTTAGGCTGTTCAGGATGAGATAATTATGGACCTACTGAGCATATGCCAATGATATATAGCTCTCTGTGAACATCACTTCATATTGTTCATGATATGAGTTCTCAGTGAAAATACATTTTCTGAATCAGGCTTGCACAGGTGATCTGATCTGTGCACTTCTGTGGTCTGTCATAGATAGATAGTATTTCTTACACACACACGCACCCACTCACACATACACACACACACACACACACACACACACACACACGCAAGGATACACACACACACACACACACACACACACACACAGAGCAACACACACTTTAAACCCATGTTTGTAGATCAGAGTGCTTATTGGGGTATTCCATGTGCACATTATGGATTATCGAGAGGAGATTCCCATTGACCTCACTCTTGAGAATGAATATGTGCTTTTTACATAAATCCTAGATTTCTGCCGTCCTGGCATTTAGGGACGCGATGATGGAGCTTGCACAGACATCTTTCTTAAGCCCCTAGCAGTTCCTAATCTCATGGACATGACCCACATTTAAGCCAGGCCGGAGGGGTTCTAAGCCCTGGGCCAGGCCTCGTACGTACTCTCTCCAGTTGGCAAGATGGGAGACTCATTCGGACTCCACCGGACAAAAAAGAAAGACCTTAATACCCTGACGCAGAATTCACTAACGCAGCTGACACAGACACAGGCTCACGCAAAGGCATGATTAAGAATTTAATAACATTCAACGAGTCTTGGCATGGCAGTGTACTCAGGGGATTTGTTTCATTTTGTTCTGCCTTTCTTTCGTTTTTTTTTTAGAGTGCTTTACCATTGTGATAAGTTGATTTGACATGCCTCACATACAGATTGTCAAGACTCCTGGACTGCATGGCTGTAGCTGTGTCTCAGCACTCTGCCACTCGGTTATCCACTATCTTCAAGTGGGACACAAGGGCTGAAATCCAACCAGTCAGATAGGTGGGGGAGACTGGCGATCTTTAGGCCAGACTTGTGTCGCCAGTTAGACCGTTAAAAACTGCTCTCTTCTCTCTTCAGCAGAGGCTGGACAAATTAACCACTAAATATAATTTCCCTAATGACCTTACTGTAAGCCTTCCCCTTTGAGTGCCATCTGCTTGTTTTGCCTGTGTCAAAATGATGTGGGCCTCTGAGGTCAATCCACTCCAGTGCAGGGTCAGCAGTATTCCTGTAATGTGATTGCATACAGCACACTCTGTATCAGGACATTTGGTAGTGCATATTAGCAGTGTCATGCTGTGGTCTTGATATTGGTTGTGTGGTATTAAAGGTCTGCAGTTAAGCTTTTTTACTATTAAAGATGTGCCAATGTCAGTGCAAGAGTTTTTCCAGTGGATTTTTCTTACATCAGATTGGAGTGGTCTATATGAGTTGTGGTCAAAGATGTTGTGCATTTAGGCTGACCGCGGGCTTATCTGTGTCTGCTCGCTGGTTGATCAAACATGTTGTCTCCTCTTTGAAGAGGGGTCCCCGATGGACCGGGAAATGGAGGCGGATGGCCAAGTGTCTGTCTTGCAATAATGGAACTGCATTTTGCCACACTGATCGTCAGGGGAGGCACTTGATGGAGTGTTTGCTGATGGAGAGTGCTCTGCTCGTGGACTTGGCAGACACACTTTACAGGATGTTGTTGGTGCTGAACGAAACACTACGGGAGGAGTCGCGAGAGAGAATGAGAGGAGAGATAGAGGCCGCCACTGTAGGTCATATGACGGGAACAGATAGCCAGAGTAAATATGACTCCTATCTAGCCTGGCTAGCGCCTACCACTTCTCAATGAGACGTGGTCTGGCAACCAAACGTTCATTTTCTCGCATTTGAAAAAAATGCCCAGATCTGTTCATTGGGCGCCACGGATGTCTATCAAATGCATCTGTGCATACTGTAGCTCATCATCGTCCCCGCCCCCCCCCCCCCCCCCCCCCCCCCCCCGTTCTGTGATTGGTCCCCTATCGAAAATTTGGGTGGTAGTTTCCAGACTGCCTTAGCAGCGTGAATGAAATGGCGCGCAAGGCAGCATGGGAACACCCAGGCTAACTCCTATCACAAGTGACCTGGAAGACGGGCTATTCAGTACAATGTGAGAGAATACATACTAGAACATACATGATGTTTTAGGTGCTCACATGGCCCAGTATGTTCCTGTGATAAAGGCAAGCTGCAACTACATGTACATGTACTGTAGGCTCTGAATTCTATTTAGTCATAGCTGCCATTGTAATCCATTTGATATTCCATTCAATTGACATGAATGGCATTCACATCACTCATGGCTCTGTGTAAGCTTGATATATTAAACTGTCTGCTGAACTGCTAGTACGGATTTGTCCTTCAGAGGAGGTAGTAGATGTGCATTACTGAATGAAGTACACTACATGTTACCTTCACTACACAATGACTTAAACGGCCACCTTTATTGCAGTTAGCAGGTGCCAGGTGTTCAAGCCTTGCACTGTCCTAGGGGACCGACGAGACTTTGGCTGCGGAATCCAATCACGGTGTCCAATAAACAATGCATG
>NC_085013.1:6493575-6501075 GCF_963854185.1 Sardina pilchardus
TATGTTTGAGTTCTATGTTCCCGAGCAGTTGTCATATTTTTTAACCGCAAAGAGACCTTGTGTGCTTGAAACTGCATGAGACCTGTCTTCCAAGCGACATAAACTAGTTCCTTCTCAGACTAACGTTTGATTTTTCAAATGTATATGCACAACATGCCATGCATCCATGTCTGTGTGTCCCCGTAAGATAGCCCAGCAAAGACATTCGGGAGTGGTCCTGAAATCAAAAGGATCAAATCGGTAAAAAGCGATGTCTGGAATGAAGTCTAAGGCAGTGTATCAAAGAGCCTATGAGCGTTAGAAAGTAGAGTTGCTTGGACGGGTGAAAAAAAAAGAAAGGTTGAATCATTGGTGCTACATTTTCAATAAACCTTTTGAATTTCTATTTTTGTCCCTCTGAACATTTTCTGGTCATAGTGCATGCAAGATAATACTTATGCAAGCTAGTGCATGTTTTACCAGAGAAGAGCCAGCAGTCAGCACATTAGTACAGACAATCTAAGAGAAAAGTCCTGCAAGTGTACAGGCAATCTAGTCGGCCGATTAACACTCCACTGTCATTTTACACTTAAGTGTGTAAAATGTTACATGAAAGAGGAAAATGTTGATAGAGCTGGGGGACTTGCATCCATTTTTTCCATAATGCCACATAGTATATCATTTTACGTTGCGTAAGATGTTATATGGTTATGTGGTGAGATGTTGATACACTAATTTAGGTGTTCATAATGTACTCATACGGAACTGTTTTGATCTCTGCTTCGTCTCCAGACTGAGGGTGCTGTTGAATAAAAGTGCTTGGACAGGAGACTGTTATGGAAGGGCAGCAAGTCTAACTACTCCTCATTAATCCTGTTATTAATATTACTAATATTCTGTATGATTAATCTGACTTCCTAAATCCATGAATGACTTGACCAGTGCATGGCTGGTGCAAAATGCTGTAGAGCAGTATTTCTTCTTCCTTGAATGATCTGAATAGTGAAATATATTGCTAGGTTTTACCCACCTGCGAATGTACTGTAACCACTAAAGTTCATCTCTTGTTCTGTCAGAAACCTACTGAAACCTATAGTGTGATATAATGCCGGGAAAACAATGCTAAAACAGGATTAGCTGTGAATTGTCATTTGATTTGTACTGTAATGAATGCACTGATGTACTTACCTCCAGGTTCACCTGTTCTGATTCAATAAACTGCAGCCACGGTCATCTGATCAGAGTTTCCCAACTATCACTCCTCTCTACAGTTTCAAAGTGTTTATGGTGACATGACATTGTTTTTAACTGTTTTTATCATGGATTTTTCTATATTGTCAGCACTTGAACAATTCTTGTCATGAATTCAGGTCAATATAATGTGCACTGACTTTGTTTCTACATAATTTTTTACTTCATCAGTCAATCAGTTGCGGTTACTTTTGCTACTGACGCCTAGTGGACAAATGTTGTATCATCATTAGCAGCTTATCTAATATAGACATTCCACACATTTATTCTCTATCCTATTAAGCAGTCTGACACATCTTATGCCAAAGCTTTCTTTCTTTCTTTCTTTCTTTCTTTTTTTCAGTCTCTCTCTCTCTCCCTCCCAATCATCCAACAGTGACTATGCTAAAAGTCTCACAGCACATTAGTGCATGTCCCTTGAAGCTAAGCTTTCAGAGCAATTGGGTCAGTGGTTTGTCAAGAGAGGTCTATGGCCAGAACATCATGCACCATCTATCCTACAGGGGGCAGCATTCTACCATAATGCAAGTGAGAGGTATGGATTCTGCAGCACTAGTAGGCTACACACAGAATGGTTGTATCTCTCTGTACCAAACACAGTTTACAACAATGAACAACAATCCACACATTATTTATGATATTAGACTTGCATTTGATTCAGTAGACCTATATTGGAGGTGTTGTTGAATGAGCCTGTGTTCCGAGATGGAGAGAGATACATGCTGAAGATTGTTTAAATGCTAAATTGTAGCCTAAGATATTGAGAATAATCTGGTTTTACTGAATGTCCTAATCACAGAACATTCTCTCCCTCATAAACTGTTCTGGAAGAGAGTAGAGTGCAAATTAGAGAATAGGTGTAATGTCAGCCACTGACCACAAGATGTTGACCTCTCACCAAAGCATTTTCCACTCTCGGTAACACTAATTTAGTCTAACTGAGACCGCTGGAGGTGCTAATTCCATGTTATAAGACACACGAAAGACAGCGAGACAACATAATCATAATTCAGAAATCAGAAAACGTTGTTGTCTATCTTTCAACACACAAAACAACAACCCAGAAAATGGACGGGAAAGGGTGCATTCTTAGAACAGAATGAAAGGTGAGGTAGGCCTAGAACAAATGAACGCTGGTAAAGAGGAGGAAGGGCATTGCAGAGTCAGCTTCATGTCTTGTCTCCGACTATACTGTATGTTTCAACAGTTTTCTCCTTTCAAGTGCAGCTTTTTGTCAAGTAGCTAACCTCAGGGCATTTTCCCACCTATTAGGCTACTGTTGCACAAATCCTGTAATGGCTGATGATGATGGCACCCTCTGACATCACCACTGAAGCTTTCCACGACCTACAGGTGTGTGCTCCAAAACCCATTCACATAAATATAATAATGTGCATGGTTTCTTGTCTGTAGCTATTTACAGTGTTCTTAGGAATAAGCCTTGTGCTATGTTTGAAAAGAAAGGATGTCAGGGATCATTGGAAGAAAATTGCAGAGGGGGGAGGGGAGGGTTGGACGAGGGGGGGAGTGTGTTGAAAAGGTGCTAACAGCATGAGTGAGTCTGAGTGAGTGAAGTCCTGTGTCTGCTGAGTGACAGGTTCTGAGCGTGGTTAATGAGGGGTTCTAAAGCACGCTATATGCATGTGAGTGCAGCCCAAGTGGAGAAGAGATTGTGCTAAGCAGCAATGATTGGTCACTGGAGGCACTGGAGTTTGACCTGAGGGTATCGGGGTAGGCCTCGTTTAAAGGGTGTAGAAAGTGGGTATCAGTGGTTCTTTACTGTGTTTGGGGAGATGAAACACAGACTATTACACATCCGTAGGCCTATGCTATATTCAGTGTCTCAGTGCTAGCCTTGGAGGTGAAACATTGACTTTGCAGCAACGGTGTCCACCTGCACCTGCCGATTCTTACGTCAGCATTTAGCCGTTAAGCGAGCACCCTGTGTGTTTATCTGGCCCTGATTGGACTGACATAATGCAGAGAGGACGCACATGGGCAGGCCTCCCGGCAGGCCTTGAGTGGGGCTCGCCGCTTCGCTCACTGACCTGTGTGAGCAGCTGCTGATCAGGGGAAGATAAGAGCCAAGCTGAGCCCAGCCCTGCGCAAACCAACTCCTACTCTCTCACCCGTTCGCACTTCTTCATTCCATTTCTTCATCTCTCTCTCTCTCTCTCTCTCTGCCTCTTTCTCTCTCTCTCTCTATCTCTTTTCATTGCAGTTGTTACTTTTTTCTGTCTTTTCCACACTGCAGGTTTGTAGCGTGTTATGATGATATTCGAACAGTGCCATTTCTAGTCACGGAGGCTGCTTTGACTGGCCCCTGAGGCCTTGTGGATGCTTGCTCTTTGCAATCCCTTCCCTCACTTTTTCCCCCATCGCTTTTTCCAAATGCGTCAGTCACACTCTACAGTTCTCAGTCTATAATTGAGGTCACTAAATCTCTCTCTGTGCTCTCTCTCTCTCTCTCGCTCTCTCTCTCTCTCTGTGTGCATGTATGTGTGTATGTCTGTATGTTGAGCTTCGTCTACTGTGATAACTCAAAAACTGGCCTGAAGTGTGTGGTTCCCTGACTTTTTCCTGAAAATGTCATTTCAGCATCCTGTGATGCATCAAAAAAACTTGAACACATTGTCCTACTGTCACACACACATCCACAACTCAGTGTGACTCTGTGACTCAACTGTTTATGAATAGCGCTAGCTAGCAACACAGAGGCCATGGAGCTAATACTCGGGGAATGAAGGGTGCTTCATCATATTTTTGGATGAGATTATTCGTAAAAGGGCCCAATGGATTCCATTGAGAGGTGTGGGTGGGAGGTTTGACAGTAATGGCTCCGCTAAGTTCTAGTCTAAGGTCATGAAGGGGAGTTCAGTGCAGGGGACCAGGTTGTGACCTTGACTGTGACCCTGTGTGTGGCCTCTGGGGACTCTCCCTGGGGACACTGGAGGGTGTATGTGGCACACACACATGGCCACTGTTATCCAGTACTGAAGAATGTGCCCTTGTGCGGTTGCATGGGTATCAGGTCACCCTTTCTGAACCACCACCCCCCTCCCCAACACACACACACACACACACTCTCTCTCTCTCTCTCTCTCTCTGTGTCTGTCTTACACACATACACACACACACACACACACACACACTCTCTCTCTCTCCCTCTCTCTCTAACACACACACACACACACACACATACACACACACATACACAGGCAGCCAACATGGTCGCAGTGCATACCAAAAGCTGCGGGGGGTGTCCCAGGTTTTTGGAGAGGGGTCCAGATGGGGACGAGTCGGGGAATTCTTTTGAAGGGGAACCTCTGGAGATGGCGGACCTGCTGTTGGGCCCCGGCTCGGGTTTGGGTGGTCTGATATGCTGTATTGGGTGTGCCGCTACAAGGCCACAGACAGACCAACTGTCGGGCCCCCTGGCTCGACAGAAAAAAAAGGCAGAGATCAAACGCGGACCGGTGGACCTGATAGCGCGTGTAGACAAGCGTATGTGTGTGTGTGTGTGTGTGTGTGTGTGTGTGTGTGTGTGTGTGTGTGTGCGTAGTCTGCCTTTGTGTGGCTGGCTGTGTTGGTGTGTGTGCTGGGAATCAGCGACCCGATACTGCGGCTTAAACCTGTCTGTCTGTCACATACTCATATATTGCAACGGATCACGTAGGCCCAGTGTGTGCATGTGTGGAAAGAGGTAGGGTGTGTGTGTGTGTGTGTGTGTGTGTGTGTGTGTGTGTGTGTGTGTGTGTGTGTGTGTGTGTGTGCGTGTGTGTGTGTGTGTGTGTGTGGCTACCTCATAACACCAGAATCTTTCCACTGATCCTGATTTAACGTCACCTTATAGCCTCCATGGAGAAAAAAGCGGGGTATCTAGTCTTTCAATTAGTCTTGCCGACGTTTGGAGGGATTGTTTTCCCGTGCTGCTCAGCAAACCTTACACCCAGATGTCTCCCCCCCCCCCCCCCAGCTCACTGTACAGTGGGAGACTGTAGAGGCCAACAGGCGTCATCCCCTTGCGTCTCTCTTACAGTTTAGTGTCGAGTGGCCGTTTATGGCCTAATGCGTGACTGGCTCGGGGACCGTAAAGGACTGGTAAAGACGTTGAGCGAGCGCTGTAAAAAAAAACAACCCAGTCTATGGGGCGTGGACCCACACAGGCTTTATCTGCCGCCGTAAATGCATATTGATAGGCCAAGCTTTACACATTGGCACTGACACTGTATACACACACACACACACACACACACACACACACGCAAACCGCCAGAAGTAGACTTATCGCTCCTGTTCAAACATGAGCATGTATTGGTGTGTGAAACACCCACGCTTCAGGTCTGGTTTCCTAAAGGGCGTATCTGAGATTTCTCAACAGCTATTGAAACATCTGCGTGATGTTCTCTCAGTCGGCAGGCCTGCTGTGGGGAAAGAAAAGGCTGTTGAATGCAGTGGGTTGGTTGGGGCAAATATGATTCAGGGCTCTATTGTTGAACTTTCTCCACAGCCACTTGTGGCTACAAACTACATAGAGCCTTTCCCTCTTTCTCTTTCTCTCTCTCTCTCTCTCTCTCTCTCTCTCTCTCTCTCTCTCTCTCTCTCTCAGGCACACACACACACACACATACACACACACACACACACACTGATTTGCATAACACACAGAGCAGAGCTCTGGCTCCACAAGTAAAAGTACTGTTGCAGGAAAATGTCATCTTGCAGCTTTCTAAGAAAGTCATAGCTGTCAACAAAGACCTTATGAAATGGATGTACAATGTATACTTTGTATATTGCTGCAAGCACTGTACAATACATTGTATCTGCAATATAACAGCTTTCATGAGAGCTGTACTTTCCTGACACCCCAGCCTTAATGCCCTGTAAAAGAGCTGTCCCAGACCAATAGAGGAATTTATGTGGTGTCAAAAGACACATGGAGGAAAGCAGATCTCAGACCAGATGGAAGAATGTGGACAAACACGAGAGACAGATAGGTAGTAGGGGCAGCGTGTGTGTGTGTGTGTGTGTGTGTGTGTGGGGGGGGGGGGGGTCAACTGCCTCTACTGCTCATCACATGTCCATCTCAGGTTTAGTCGTCAGTCTCTTCTCTCCTCTATTCTTCATCTCTCTTGTCCTCATCTTCTCTTCTCTTCTCTTCTCTTCTTTCTCTTCTCTTCTCTTCTCTCCTCTGCTCTCGTCTTCCTCTTCTCTTCTCTTCTCTCATCTCTTCTCCCCTCTTCTTTTATCCTCTTCTTTTCTCCTCTCTTCTCTCCTTTCCTCTTCTCTTCTCTCCTCTTCTTTAGTCCTCTTTATCTGTTCTCTTCTTTCCTCAATTCCCTCCTCTTCTCTTGTCCTCTTTGTCTCTTCTCTTCTCTCCTCTCTTCTCTTCTCAGGTCCTCCTCTTATTCTCACATTCTCAGAGATGGACTTATCACAGTAACACAAGTCACATCTTGTTTTCTAGAACCAAGTTTCATAATACATTGCAAAGTTGTGTGTTACATGTAACAAAAAAGAGTTCACAAAAAAGCCCAAACCATAAAGTTAGCCAAATTGTCCCCATTTGTGGGAGTGTTGACATCTCTAATTATCATAAGCCATTATGATTACCTTGATACTATGATGTACAGGCTATGATGTGTAGGAATACTTTGTTCTGGCAAGAAAAACACTGAAAACAAACACTTTTTTAATGCAACAACCAACCTTTATTTCTGGCAACCTTGTTCTTCGGTCAAACTGTTGCCAACATGAGAAACATAAATCATAGATATGACTGTCATTTATGTCATTTGTGTATAATGGAAGGTTTATGTAAAAATCTCTTTTTCTGATATTACTGTAAGAAAGTAGGATTGTGGGTTAAAGTAAAACATTATCCAAGGCCTTCGCATAGGATGGACTTGGAACCTACTCCATGCATTTCCATACAGAAGAGACCTACTCCCCTGTCTGAAGCACTAAATCAACCCATGTGGCACACAGCCATACACACGCCCACACACACCTTCTCTCTCTCTCTCTCTCTCTCTCTCTGTCTCTCTCTCAGTCCACCCCCTCTCTTTTACACACACACACACACACACACACAGCCTTGACATATTTGTAGCGCTGTCATTTATGAGGCTGAAGCCCTTTATACGTTCCTCAGAACTTTTGTGGTTTGACCTGTATTTATCTCACTCTCTCTCCCTTCCTCTCTCTCTCTCTCTCTTTCTCTCTTTCACTGGTGGTGTGTGTGTGTGTGTGTGTGTGTGTGTGTGTGTG
>NC_085013.1:6506075-6516075 GCF_963854185.1 Sardina pilchardus
GTGAGTGTGTGTGGCCTCCTGGTAATCTTAATCTTACTGACACATATATTCACTAAGCAGGCCTCTGTTCTAGTCAGATGTTTTGAAAGAGGGCAGCGACTCATAGCAGCTCATATAAGGAAGGAAGTCAGCAAAAGAACAGACATCCTTGGCAAACATGTCTGTGTGTATGTGTGTGTGTGTGTGTGTGTGTGTGTGTGTGTGTGTGTGTGTGCAATTAATATGATTATATAGGCACACTCGTGGGCTCATTTACTTGGGAGCTTGTGTGAACTTGGAGCATATGTGTGCATCTCTCTCTCTCTCTCTTTGTGTGTGTGTGTGTGTGTGTGTGTGTGTGTGTGTGTGTGTGTGTGTGTGTGTGCATGTCTCTGCATGTATTCTTGCTTGTGCGTATACATTTCTGTGAGTGAGGGGGGTTATGTGTGTGTGTGTGTGTGTGTGTGTGTGTGTGTGTGTGTGTGTGTGTGTGTGTGTGTGTGTGTGTGTGGTAGGGATCTCTCACAGTCAGTATGGAACGGACAGCTGGACATTGGCTTTAGGTTTCTCCCTCTGATTGTGGCTGTAATTTCAGCCGTGAGAAGGGAAAAAAAGAGAGAAATCAGGCACAACAAACGAGTCTGGCCCCCTTAGAACACGTCCTGTCCTCCTCTCCTCTCCTCCTTCTCTCCTCTCCGTCTTTCTCTCCTCTTCCCGCCCTTTCTCTTCCTGTTTTTGTCCTTCACTCCTTGATTAGTCCATTACTGCAGACAAGCCACAGCTGCAGTGTCACATGTCTTCACACACATGTGAACACACATTGTGCACACACACACACACACACACACACACACACACACACACACGCGCGCGCACACACACATACACACACACAGAAAAAAACACATACCACGTACACTCACTCACACAAGCACATATATCATACACATACATACATATACTGTATGCATACATATCACAAACACAAGCACACACATGTACACAAATACATATAATGTACACATATACGACATACATACATACACACACATATATACATCATAAATACAAGTTCACACACACACACACACACACACACACACACACACACACACACACACACACTCACTCTCTCGCTCTCTCTCTCTCTCTCTCTCTCTCTCTTATATTTGCTGACACACACACAACGACATTATGTACATGTGCGCACATGATTGGGACAGTGTGTGGCAGCAGCTGCTCTGAGGTCTGTGTTGTCCGCGTCGCGGTGTCTATAAATGGCGAGCTGGAGCTGATTCGAGGTCAGGTGCTGTGGGCAGTGTTTTCATCCACAAGCAACATCCACTGCAGAGGGAAGTGAGTGCTGCAGACTCAGCACTTGTGTGAGGATACTGACTGGTCAGGAGGAGGAGGAACAGGAGCCCAGAGGAAGGGAGAGAGTGCATGTGAATAGGAAGGCCATGTTCATGTGTCTCTTTAGCTATCTGTGGATATGTTGTGTGTGTGTGTGTGTGTGTGTGTGTGTGTGTGTGTGTGTGTGTGTGTGTGTGTGTGTGTGTGTGTGTGTGTGTGTGAGTGTGTGAGAAATAGGGTGAAAGGTGAAGGACTGATGGACTCGTCCGTCCGTCTGTGTGTGTGTGTGTGTGTGTGTGTGTGAGAGTGTGTGTGTGGATAATAAGGTGAAAGGTGAAGGACTGAGAGTTGGTCGTGGATACATGTGGGCATGTGTGTGAGTGTGTGTGTGTGTATGTGACAGAGAGAGAGAGAGAGAGAGAGAGAGAGAGTATGTTTGTTTGTGTGTGTGTGTGTGTGTGTGTGTGTATGTATGCATGTGCATGTGACCGAGCATAATAAATCCCTTCTATCCAAGAGTCATCCATAATTACACTTACGTCAAACTGCAAGCATGATGCTTTTGTCAAACTGCCATCCAAAGAACAAAGGAACGCATAGAAAAGCAGCTACAATGCACAACTCAGGCAGTGGCTGTAAACATAAACATCAACAACAACAAAAATGGCAACAATAGCAAAATAGCATGCATCAAATATTTATTAAAGGCGGGGAAGAGTTGGAGAGGAACTTAGATAAGCCCTCGTCGAAAGGAATCAGAGACTACAGTATATCTCTCGGTGACCTTTGACCTGTCTGACCTCCATGTGGGGAAAACGCATTCACACTCTATCCTGTGGGGGTGTGAGGTGGGTGAGGTGTGAGGTGCACTAGAGTACTCTCACTAGCATCAGCACACACTACGCACAACTCTTCCTCTTGACCTTTCTGTCTCACTGTTCCTTCTCTCATGCGTCTCTCTCTCCCCACGTGTCTGTGCTGATTGTATAATGGTCTGCCCTCAATCTCTGGAGTAGAGAGTAAGTGAAGAGTTCAGATGCAAACTCCTCTGAATCTGTTTGATTGCTTTTCTTTTAAATGAGCATTTTTTTTTTATTAGGCTCCTATAGGTTTTTGGCTACAAGTCAATATGTTAGACCAGGAAGGGAGTGGTAGCAGGTTTTAAAGCTAAATTGTTGGATTAACGTATACTATGTGTGGAGTGCATTCACTTACCATTATTATCTTATTTTGGACAGAGGTGGCGTTTAGAGGGTTTTACAGTTGTACTGGTATCCACACTTTCTCTTTCCCTCTATTTCTCTCACTCTTTCTCTCCCGCCTCCACTCTCCCTCTCTCTCTCTCTCTCTTTCTCTCTCTCTCTCTCTTTCTATGAGTCTCACGCATTCTCTCCTTCGTTCTTTCCATCTGTCAGGCGCTTGGTTCCATTAGGTCTTGTTTCCTCATCTGTATTCCTTCTTTCACTTGTACCCTTTCTCTCGTTCTCTCTCTCTAACTCTCCCAATCTCCATGTCTCTGGAATGAATTCTCTCTCTCTTTCTCCCTCTCTCTCTCTCTCTCTTTCTCTCTCTCTCTCTCTCTCTCGGCAGCAGCTGTATAAACAGTCTTGACTGGAGAGCTCTCTCCCCCTGAGCTCCATCAGCCACAATACTAACAGCAAAAAAGTCTATCACACGCACCCACACGCACACACACACACATACACGCACACATGCACACACACACACGCACGCACACACGCAGGCACGCACATTTGCACGCACATATGCATGCACGCACGCACACACACACACACACACACACAAACACACACACATGCACAAACACACACACATCCGTTCACACACACACAACCAATGGCCTCCAACAGCTTCAAGAATTGCATGTGTGCATGTCTGTGTGTGTGAGTGTGTGTGTGTGTGTCCATCTGTAAGAATGCATGTGTGTTCGTGTGGGTATGTGAATGCATGTGTTTCTATGCGTGCTTAACAGAAAGAGAGAGAGAGAGAGAGGGAGCAAATAAGATGCAGGTTTCAGAAAGTCCTTAGAGCGCTGATTTCCTCTCTGGCGCTGTCATGAAATATGGATGAGATAGTGATATAAACGTCTGCCTCCGTTCCTCTCAAGCCTCTGCGTGGGAGAAGACACGAGCCAAACATTCTAATCAGAGAGACCACGGCAAAAAAAAAAAACCGACAGCGGCGAACTCGATGGCCGCTCGACCAGAGGTCCGAAAAAGCCACTGCGTCGGGAGAGGAATGCCGTTCTTACTGGACGGTCCCGCACCTCGTGTAAAAGCGCTCTGGCTGCAGTCTCAGACAGTTCGTTTCCCTCCTACTCGACATGCTCACACTTCTCCCTGACATGGCAGCCCTGTCACTGCAAAGTGGATTATCCACTACACGCTAAATCACACCAGCATAACGTAGCGAGTGGATGAAGTCTGTTCCTCTGTCTGCGCAGAAGAGTGTGTATCGTGGTCGCGTCTGAGCACAGTACACTGTCCCTGTCTGGCGGTTTAAGGCTCCCCTCGCCAGCTATTACTGAGTGTTACAAGCAGCAGCTGCAGTAAAGGCACCCCATACTGATACTGATACAGGCAGAGACCTGACAGCTTTTTAAAATGAGGCGGGGGCCATTGTACTGTAGCTATTCTATAATACCCAAGCCCAATGCCCCCACCCCCTAACACACACACACACATGCACACACACACACACATGCACGCACATGCACACACACACACACACACACACACACACACACACAGACACAGACACAGACACACACACACACACAGACACACACACACACACACACACACACACACACACACACACACACACACACACACACACACACACACACACACACACACACCCAACACACACGCACACACACACACACACACTCAGCAGCCCACGGCTGCTAGAGCATTCCGCGCACATCTGGGCCTCAGAGGCCCGACCGTGCTGAACTGTCTGTGTTGTAATTACCCAGAAGGCCGTGCTCTCTGTGTCTCGGTTCACCCCTGTCCCCCAGAGAGGGCGCATTAAAGCGCGCGCGCTCGCATGTAACCGATCTGCTGAGAGAGGCTATGGAGGCCTGGCCGCCGAGAGCTGAGAGCTGAGAGCAGAGAGCAGCCGCTATTCTAAAGGCAGAGTATGGCTGTGGTATCTGCTGAAATGTTTAACAATGCTGGGCTGAAATGTGTGTGTGTGTGTGTGTGTGTGTGTGTGTGTGTGTGCATGTGTGCATGCGCTAGCATTGATGTATTTTTTTTTCTTGTGAAGGGTGTTCCCTGTTAAATCAGGAAGCCACAGAAAAGATTGAGTCTGTGGGTACTTGTGTGCGTACGTGTCTTTGTGTTAGCCTGTGCTCTCAGGCTAGTGTGTGTGTGTGTGTGTCTGTCTCTCTCTCTCTCTCTCTCTCTCTCTCTCTCTCTCTCTGTGTGTGTGTGTGTGTGTGTGTGTGTGTGTGTGTATGTGTTTGATTGCGACAGGCACACGTCGCAGCGCGGGTGAGGTTCACAAAGAGGAAGTGGAGACGCATGTGTGGTGCGCACATACAGAGGAAGTCTCTTTGTTGCCAAGAGGCATTGTTGAAAAAGTGCTGGACGCTGCATTTACAACCCCTTCCTCTCCTTTCTTTCTCTCATTCGCTCTGTCTTTTTCTCCCCCCTCCTTCCTTCTTTCTTTTTCTGCTTTCCTATGTCTTTCTTTCTTGCTTTCCTCTCAGCTTTCTCTTCTCTGTGTCTCTTTCTTCACATTTACTCATTTTCTGTCTTAAAGGAGGGTCTGCTGTTTTGTCTGTAAACGACCTCCTTCCTCACTCTCTCCACCCCCTCCTCCACTCTCTGCTGGTACGGAGCCAAGAGTCTGTGTTCATCGCCTGCCACTGCTGCAACAGGTACCGCTTCACTATGGCCGACTGGATTGGTTTGTGTTTAAGACCCTTTTTAGTCCTTCTCTTTCATATAAACATGCTGAGTGCTTGCAATGCAGGAACGTGCAACTAGCAACACACACGCGCGCACACACACACACACACACACACAAACACACACACACACACACACACACACACACACATACACACACACACACACACACACACACACACACACACACACATACATACCCACACACACACACACACATACATACCCACACACACACCCCATGGAAAACAACAAACCATACATACACAGAAGCTCTCCTTCCATCTCACTGACTAATTCTGTTTCCCTCTCTGGAAGAGGCATTTAAATGTTTTGAACAGTGATGATGTTTCCAGGGTGTCCACCACAAGAATTTATGAAGAAGCCGTGTGTTATAAAATCAGAGGGGGGCGAGTGAGGTTTGGCTGTCTAGAGCGCTGGAGGGAAAACGGAATGGGGGGATGAGAAGAGAGGAGAAGAGAGGAGAGGAG
Source organism: Sardina pilchardus (assembly GCF_963854185.1). Classification (NCBI taxonomy): domain Eukaryota; kingdom Metazoa; phylum Chordata; class Actinopteri; order Clupeiformes; family Clupeidae; genus Sardina; species Sardina pilchardus. Next base: position 6,511,840 of record NC_085013.1, read on the forward strand.
AGGAGAGGGGGCTGATGGGTGGCGTCTCGTCTTTTCAAGTGCGGGGCTTTAACCTGGACCATGGATCTGGAACGTTCCTGAGGTCTGAATCACCTCACTGTAAAATGCTGTTTTTGGGTTCAGGTCTGGGTTTTGTATTTTGATTGTTTTTTTTTCTCTGCATTATACATATAACAGGTGATGGAGAGGGTTCGCATCTACTGCTGTGATGAATATCTCTGAGTAGGGTTTCATGCGAATATCCCGCTCCATTTAGCATTGTATATGTTTTACCGCCACACTGTGATTCACATTAAACCTAAATCTCCATTACTATGTTCACCATATGAATCTCATCTCACAATGCAGCAGCAGGAACTGAATCAGTGAGTTAGATCAATCATTAGAGGAATAGCCCGCAACAGGGGCCCTTGCATGGCTATATGCATAATGTATAATCTATAAACCATCCACGTGTCTACGGATAGACACACACACACACACACACACATACTGTACACATACACACACACACACACACACACACACACACACACATACATGCATGGACACGTACAGTACACATGGACATACAGAGTGTAGACACACAGGCCCCAGTATTGGCCATTTAATGGTATATCCTGTTTGTTTGATATATGGCACAGCCTGGTGTGTTTTTCAATGCGAGAGTCCTAACCTGTGGGAGAAAGTCTCGCTGGAGCTATTTGGCCAGATCCTGTTTCACAGCTCCCGTCCGTGCTGACACAGGGGGAGAAGAAGGGATCACCCTGATGTGCGTCAGAGAGAGAGGGGGAGAGACAGAGAGAGAGAGAGAGAGAGGGGAGAGAAAGAGAGTCTTTCATAAGAGAGGGAGAATGGTGGGTGATGCACAAATGAGAGGGAGATAAGAGAGAAGAAAATAATTCTTTGACTTCCTCTGACCTCCAGGGCCAAAGGAGGCCAAGAAAGAGGACCTATGTATGCGTGTGTGTGTGTGTGTGTGTGTGTGTGTGTGTGTGTGTGTGTGTGTGTGTGTGTGTGTGTGTGTGTGTGTGTGTGTGTGTGTGTGTGTGTGTGTGTGTGTGTGTGTGTGTGTGCATGTGTGTACATTTGTGTGTGCAGTAGCACCACTCAGTGAGTTTGTTGTCCTTGGTGATTTATCTAAAGCCTCAGTACCCCCCACCACCTTCTCTCTCTCCCTCTCCCTGTCCCTCTCTCCCTCCCTCTCTCCACTCTCCAGTGCATCAGTGAAGCTAATCTGGTCTTCTCCCACACAAAGGCGTCTTTTCAGGCCTGGTGGCTTCCTGCATGTCAAACAGGGCAGCTCCGCTCCGAGCCACCCGCTCTGAACGAGTTAGTTAGCCTTTACTGGACGTATTGATTAGGCAGACACACCTCGTCTCTCCCCCATCTCTCTTCCCCGCTGACACCTCCACTCTTCAGTCACCCAGAGGACGACATGTCAGATATGTGTTGTTGTGTCGCTCCTTTCATTTACTACCGGTGCCGATTCACACGCTAGTTGCTACTTGCTAATACTCAAATGGGATATGAATAACTTAGCAGTGGTCAAAAGCTGTGTAGATGGTGATGTCAACACCATTTTAAGCGCTCGCTTAAAAGCCCTCGCTATTCTGGTGTACAGCAACATGTGGTGATGTAGCTCTAGGTTGTATAGAACAGGATGTGAGAGTGTGAACAGGTGAAAGCATGACTTTGGTCTCATACACATGAGTGCCTTCCTCATAGCACTTCACCATTGTTTGCGTTGTGTTGTTTTTTGGCAGTGATGGGTGAAATGTAGTGAGCTAAGCTACAGTACAAACTACTCTATAAGCTACTCTTAAAGGAGAACATTTCATGTAGATTTCCGATTCTCAAGGTCACACAACAAGTAGCCAGGCCCCCTGTCGGTATGAAAAAAAAAGCTAACTGTTGCTACAGGCAACAGTTAGGGCTTCCACGCAGCTCCAATGCTACACTATGGGGACATGTTCATTAGCCCCCATGCTCATGATCCCAGAGTGTAGCTACCGGGCTACTTTACCGGTTGTTTTTGTGAGAGGTTTTGTACTGACAGTGCTCAGTGACGGAATTTCTCCTTTTAAGCTACATTTTGTAAGTAGCTTGCCTATTACTGGTTCTTGGACAGTAAAAAATTCCATTCAAAGTGTGTGTGTGTGTGTGAGTGAGAGAGAGAGAGAGAGTCTGCCTGCATGAGAGAGAGAAGGAGAGGAGAAACCTCCTGATGGTTATCGTGGAACCAGCCTGATCTCATTCCTGAAGTTTGAGGTCGTACAGTACCTATCAGACCATCCACTAAGGCAACCAGTCTCAGCCAATCACAGAGGAACTATGTCAGCCATGTCACTACACACCTACCGTTTGACTAACCTAAATATAAGTTTGTTTTTATAGCGCTTAACTTTGAAGACTCTATCAGTCACCAGAATCGACAGCTCCATTTATTCTCATGGTGACCTGCCCAGATACTGGCATGACATTGTGCTTTTTTTTTCATGGTGAAATATCTCTAGGTCTCACCTGTGGCTTTAAGACAGAAATGTTTACCTGAGATGTTCTGAATCATTACATTTCAGCACACCATACCTGTGCTGGCACGATGCATCCCCTCTGGCTGAGTATACTTTCGGTTCATCTAAAGGTGTGAACTTAATTAATACTGGCGTCTGGCAAGCTGCATTGCAATTACAACCACGCAGGTCAATCTAAATGTGATCACTAATGACAGTCATTAAGTTTGAAAGCATTGTAGCATTCCAATGTCTCTCCTGTGCAGAACATTATTTATTACCTGGCTGGGAGGAGTAACTAGGCTGTTAATACCAATTAATTGGCACCTACTTGGTATCTCCTGAGCAACATTAACCACTGAACTCTTATTATAGTTAGGTAGCTCTGTGTATGTAGCTGTGCCATCACAGAGGCTTTAGGTTGGCTCTTGATGAGTGACACAAACAGGAAGTAAATGGTTGGGTCTATGATAGGAAACTTTCCTGACCTAGAACTGTACACAAAAATAGACGATAAGATGCTGTTCTACTCTGCATAATGTTAAACACCCACACAGCCCAGACACCTTTCTGTTTGTGTTAGATGGTTTTTGTGTCACCACTTGCCCTCTGTCTAGTATGTTTGTTTGTAAAGATCAGATTGACACACACACAAAAAAATCAGAACAAAAAAAGATTTCAGTGTAAAACCTGCTGGGTACCTGTTATTTGAGTGGAAGAAACACTTGAAAGAATTTGCTTAAGAATTTTGTGGTATTCTTTTTTTTTTTTGTCTCTGGCTGCTTCCTGATGAGCTTGCGTGTTTGGAACTCTTTCACTGAGCATAGAAATGTCATTCAACTGGCAGTTAGAGAAAGAAAGGAGAGAGTTAGGAGGGAGGGAGGGAGGGAGGTGAGAAGAGGGGCAAAGTAGAGGGGAAAGTAATTAAAAAATGAGACAGAAAGTAAGAAAGAATGAACGAAAGAGGGTGAGAAAGAAAGAAAGACGGACGGAAAGAAAGAAAGAAAGAAAGAAGCAAAGGAAGCTAGGAAAGAGTGAGGAAAGAATGAAAGACCTGAAGAAAAACTTGAATGTTCAGGTTCACCACACAGACTAATCAAACGGTGCACTTGCTGTGAATGCGTTTGGTAGAAAGGGAGCTGCACTGATGCCTGCACTGTTTGCTTTGGATCTAGCTCCCTTTTCTTCCCGTCCCTCTCTCTCTCTCCCTCTCTCTCTCTCTCTTTCTTTCACCAGACTCCTGCTTTTCATTAATGTTGCTAGGCAACCGGGGAACCCAGAGGAACTCCGCTGAAGGCCAGGTGGTATTTGAAGTCCTCGAGTCTGTTAGTTTGACATTTAAAGCGCTGACTCGGCTCCTGTCCCCATGCTCAAGCCGGGCTGATCTGGAGCGAGGCTCGCGGAGGCAGCTCTACAGCCCGCTTTCAGTCCATTCCATTGATCAGACGTTCCAAACGGCCCATATGCCTTAAAGATGATCACCGTTGTTTACAATGTTTCACGTGTTGACAGTATAGCTTGATGCATGAGTAAAAATAAAGTCATCATGTCACTCTTGCTCACAAGCATCAAAAAATATATATTTACACAGATTGTAATCTTGTTATTTAAGAAAAATAACAACTCTTTAAAGTAATGATGACCAGCATGCACAACAGCGTAAGAGTATGACTTGAGCTTAATAATCAACAACCCCAAAAAGTTTGATCTTGAAGTAGGCCTA
>NC_085013.1:6521075-6523575 GCF_963854185.1 Sardina pilchardus
TTGTTGGTGTGTGTTTCCTTAAGACCCGCCGGCATCAGGTGCTCGAGTCTGCCAGTAAATATAGAGCCGTCGGGAAAAAAAAAAAAAACGTATCGGGGGGTTCGTTAGAAGTGGAAGATTGCCTTCACAAGGCCCAAAGCACGGGAGGAGTCACGTAGTCCTCATTCAACAGCGGGTTTACTTAACATATCGGTATCAGCTGTGCCCTTCACCCAGGTATATGTGTGGACCTGCACATAACAGGAAGTGGAGGCTTGAATGAAGGTTTAGAGTGTTATGTGTGTGTAGATAGTGTGTAGGTGTACATATAAAGTGTGTGTCTAAAACTGCACTCTCTCTACCAAACCCCCTCAAAACACCTCTCACTCTCTCTCTCCCTCTCTCTTGCTCTCTCTCTCCCCCACCCCCCTTCTTTCACTCTCTTCCAGTCCTGGAAACTTTTTATGATGGATTACTGCTAGTACGGTGGTATGGACAATTACGCCAATTTTATGTGAGCCTTTTGGCTGGGCATTAAATGTTATGTTGTTGTGGAAGGGGAGGTGTTGGAGCTAAACACTCTACAGGGTTTATAGGGGCCGTGTGTAGCCTGTGTCATGGATTACCTTCGTTTTATTGACCTCCATGTCTGCATTAGCATGAAGTAAGGGCTACATACAGCCAAATGAGAAGCATATGTTGATGTGTGTGTTTATGTGTCAACATAAACAGCTACTGTATATGATGACTAGCCTCACGGTGAGATACATGACATTGTTTTCAAGATTATGTATGCGTCTGTGTGTGTGTGTGTGTGTGTGTGTGTGTGTGTGTGTGTGTGGTGTGGGCGGATGTGGGTGTGTACGTGTCAGTGTATTCGTGAATCTATGTGTGTCAGGGTGTCTGGGTGTCTGGGTGTGTGTTTGTGTGGATGTTGTGGTAACCGTGCGGCAGTAGTTAAGTGATAGTAACGGGCGCTGGGAGTGTTTGTGCGCGGCGTGTAATCTGCTCTATCTGCCCCTATTCCTCCCCAGACTGCTCCCCCAGAGCCAAGGCCCGCTGCTGCTGATGCTACTACTATTGCTGCTGCTCAGGATGAGTCACTACTGTTGCCAAAGTGAGTGAACTGGTGCATGGTATATGAAGGGGAGAGAGAGAGAGAGAGAGAAGAGAAAGAGACAGAGAGATAGAGAGATAGAGAGAGTTGGACAGTGGCAGAGAGGGGTGGGGGAGAGGAAATTAACTGTGGCATGGAGAGAGATTGAGAAGCACATGGAGAAAGACACAAAGAGAGGGAGATGGAGAGAAAGAGAGAGAGAGGGAGAGAGTGAGATCAGCGCTTTTCTCTGCTCTGCAGAGTAACTGAAGGACCCTGACCAGGAGAGCCACAATAGCCTGCATTGTTCGGTCCCATAATTGGAGCGGACGCGGAACTTGGCCGGGAGAAAGGTCCCAGCAGCCCTCTGGCCACAGCTGCCTCTGCCCACCAGTCTCAGCTCCTCTCCCTCCTCCTCCTCCTCCTCCTCCTCCTTCATCCCTCGCTCCCCACAACCTGCTTTCATCAGCAGCCCACACTCGCCCACTCTCACTTTCTCTCTTTTCCTCTCTCTCTCTCTCTCTCTCTCTCTCTCTCTCTCTCTCTTCCACACTGTCTCTGTCTCTCGCCCTCCCTGTTGTCACCTTGTTCTGCACTATATCTCACTCTCGTGCCTCGCCGTGCCGTTGGACTTCCTGCATGTTTTGGCTTTTCTGTCTCATGTGAAAGCGAGTATATAGAGGATATGGAGAGTTTCGGACCAGACGCTGATCCCGATGCTTTAATGTGTTGTTGTTCTTCTTTAGTAAGCGCCCAGCTGTCTGTTTTTGGCTGTTTGGCAGGTCAGGCCCATGAACTGTTTCTCAGTGGACTCCTCCGCCTCCGCACGGCTATACAGCTCTATTAGTGAAAGGGTAACTGTGTGGTAGAAAGGAACCATGGGATATGTCACACACACACACAAAAAAAAAAGTCTAGGGAAAAAATGGTGGTTATGAGAGTTCTCACCACATCCTCACACACACACACACACACACACACACACTCACTCACACACACACACACACACACACACACACACACACACACACACACACACACACACACACACACACACACACACACACACACACACACACACACACACACACACACACACACACACACACACAGAGGACAGGGTAAACAGACACAAGGACTCACCCAGAATTCATCAGAATGCATGACCTTACACTTTTAAGTGGCATTTCAGAACCCAGACAGGTGCTCGTACAGCATACATTTCACCATACAGACAAGACCGTACATTGAAGTTTTTTTTTCCCCTTTGGAAAGACGACCACATGAGTAGAGACAGGATCTTTTCTCGCCTTCCTTGAGAAGGAAGAACGTGTCACTCGACCAGGCCTCGGAGCCAGACACACACACACACACACACACCCGCTCCACTCCCCCCCGTATTTCTGCCTGCCTGCCTCGACCAGG
>NC_085013.1:6528575-6563575 GCF_963854185.1 Sardina pilchardus
GTCTGTAGGTGTGTTGTTCTGATTCTTATCCGAATTCACAGAACCTGTGACTTCTTTCTTTAGTGTATTGAAAAAGCTTTGTGTGTGGTGTGTATGAGTGAGTGTGTGTGTGTGTGTGTGTGTGTGTGTGTGCGTGCGCGTGCGTGTATGTGTATGTGTATGTGTGCAGTCTTTTGTGCAGTGAAATGTAATTTTGAAAAGCAATCACAAAATAACTGTGGTCCTATCATGAGATCATCTGAACAGCTAAATCATCCATGTCCAAAAAGTGAAGGCAGCTGTTGACAAAACTATTTCTGGTGTGTGGTGTTGTGATGGATTGTGTAGTGCAGGCGGTTTCTCTCGCGGGCATTGTGGAGCTGACAGACATGGTGTGTGTTCAGAAGTGTATTGTCAGGGGAGAATGACAGCAGAAGTGTCTTTTCCTCAAGGCAACTTCTTATGAGTTCACACAAAAACAAATACACACAGACTAACACACCCACACACACACACACACACACACACACACACACACACACACATACACACACACACACACACACACACACACACACACACACACACACCTAAACTCCTACATACTCCTACACACACAAAACACACACATCACACACACCTACTTACACCTACTCTCACAGGGACACACAAAATCACCCAACCACACAGGTTTGTGCCTCGGGAGGGAAGAGGAGTGGCTGCATCATGTCAGAGCCTGATCTGCGTCTTTGGCCTCAGGAAACAGATGCACAGCTTCTGAGATAGGCTGTAGATATAGAATAGAATAGAAAGAAAGAAAGGAAGAGAAAGAAAGAAAGAAAAAAAACAGGCATGGAGGTGGACTCATACAGAGATAGAGAGAGAGAGAGAACGAGACAGAGTGGAATTGAGAGGGGTGAAAGAGAGAGAGAGAGAGAGGGGGAGTGAGAGGAAGAGAAGAAAGAGTAGTTGGCCCTGACCAGGTGGAGGCAGCTGGAAACAAGGTTAACTGTGTAACTGTGTAACTGGAGGCACACCATTAATGTGATGTGCTGTACCCTGGTACACACTGTACGGCAGATGGCCCCGGCCGGCACCCCCGAGATCATGTGTGATGTGTACAGGTGGCGGCCGAACAAGTGGATTAGCCAGGGAAAGCTGTCTGAAGTGTTTGGTAAACACAGTGTGCCGTTTACGGCGCGAGTGGATACAGTGCTGCTCTGGCGACAATGATAAGGAAATCCCCAATCTGTCTGTCCCTCAGAGATTTAGCTGCCATAGAGAGAGAGAGAGAGAGAGAGAGAGAGAGAGAGAGAGAGAGAGAGAGAGAGAGATAGAGAGAGAGAGAGAAAGAGAGACTTTTGCTCCATTTCTTAAGGTTGCTAGTTCTTCAACCCACATTTTCACTCAGTTGCCCCCCGGGCATCCTGGCTCTCCCTGCACCTGGCCTGTCAAACCATAATAAACCATCACAGCTCAGTGTATGTGAGCGGATATGGGTGTGTGTGAGAGTGTCTTTGAGATATATATGTATACTATGTGTTTGTGAGATAGAAAGAAAGAGAAAGAAAGAAAGATAGAGTGAATATGTGGTGTGTGTATGCATGTGAAGAATTGAGCGAATGTGTTGAGTGATCCGTAGAACAGCAATGTTTTGGAGATTTGTCTTGTTCATGTGCCCAGTAATGGGGCCCTGAAATATCACACTGTGACCCATGCTAGTTATGTGTGTGTGTGTCTGTGTGTGTGTGTGTGTGTGTGTGTGTGTGTGTGTGTGTGTGTGTGTGTGTGTGTGTGTGTGTACAGTTACAGTGTGGGTGGATGGAAACAGGTGTGCTGATTGTGGGGGCTGTGTAACCACCCTAGAGCAAAGAAGGGGATTCTTTTTTAAATGCAGTGGATATGAATTCTCCTTCACAAACACAAACACACTCACATACATACAGAGAGAGAGAGAGAGATAAAGAGGAAGAGAAAGAAAACATCTAAATCTTTAAAGTTTGTAATGATGCAATCTTTTGTCTTCAGTTGAGGGATTACTTCAGCAGTTTTACCTGACATGGCTCACAGCAAGACATCTTTGCAAGACATCTTTGCCTGACATGCATGACTGGGGAAGATGTGCAAATGGGCCTCTGTGTACCAGTGTGTGTGTAGTCATGTGTGTCTGAAAAGGTACATCACAAACATAACAAAGAGACGCCGAGCGATTTAGCGTCTGCAGCTTTCACAACTATGTGTAGAATAATTGTACTGTTCTCTGTCCGTGGACCGTGAGAAGAACCTGCCATTAGACCACCAATCAGGTTAAGCTCTTTACCAATAAACAAGGGACTCGGCAATGCCCGTTTGAAGAGGCTTTTCTGGGAGTGCCATTTTACTGTCATAATGAGGTTGGCGAGTCTTATGACAGAGGCCCTGTGAGGATAAACATCTCAATAGGTTTTTATTTGCCTTGATTGGACTTCAGCCTTCAGAGCCGAGGTCCACAGGGTAGGCTCCTCTGTGTCACCGGTGGGATTTGTCTACATTTGTCTGTTTGTTCACGGACACCACTCATGGCTAACTGAGTCTACTGAGCTTAGGTGCACTGGACGAGCTGGGATTTGAAAGTGTGCCGTTCATGTTGAGGTGTTAAGAGATTTGCTTTGGTGTGTTAAGTTCTGGGCGGTAGGATACAGGTGTGAAAAAAGTCCAATGAAGTGCCACACACACGCATACAGTATACACATACACACACACACACACACACACACACACACACACACACACACACACGCACACACATGCTCCTATCCATGTCAATGGGGAGTTCAACCATTGAGGGAAAAGCAGCATTTACACACCGAGTTTGTGTTTGCTTAGGCCCTGATCAAACACACAGGGGGGTGATGTGATTCTTGACAGACATGACAAAGTCTACTTTCTCAGGGATGCAGTCCAGCACAGTCAATCAGTCAGTCAGTCATGTCATGCAAGCCACAGGTGGGTGGGTGAGTGGTGGGTGGGTGATGGGTGGTGGCATTTAAGTTACTCAATCTCACCTGGCTCATGGGTAGGGCGGGAGCGTACCTATGTTCCCTGGGTCCTTTGTTCCCCACTTTGTATGGGACCGGGGAATATAGAACCCTTTTTTTGGTCAATTTTAAAAAGGGTCCTATGTTCCCCGCTTTTCCCAAAAAGGGTCCTATGTTCCCCGGTATGTATTGCGACCGGGGAACATATAGGACCCTTTTGGGTAAAACCGGGGAACATAGGACCCGGGGAACATAGGGATGACCCCGGCAGGGCCATGCACAACGAGGACAATGAAGTGCAGCAGAACAGAGCAGCAGCCGCAGCAATAGACTGCAGAGGTGCACATGCACCACACGCAACAGAGCAGGTGTTTGTTTCCATTTTGGGGGTTGATGAGAGAGAGAGAGAGAGAAAGAAAAGAGAGAGAGAGAGAGAGAGAGAGAGGCGTCTCAGGCGTTGTCTTCCTCCTCTCCTTTCCACCTCGCCACCCCGAACGAACACCCTCCACAAAAGTACCCACTTCCTGTTGCTCGGCGCTCGTCATGAGACATACGTGTGGTGCACAGCGGTCGGGGGAGGCGAAGCCGCACGACAAGCACACCTTTGCAAACAGGAAACTGCGCTAGGCCGAGGTGCGAGGCTCGAAGTTATCTGCGCAAGCACATACGCATCAAAAGCCCGAGCTAAAACAACCCCCCAACCGTGGAGAGATAAGAGAGACGTGAACCGACGTTACTTTACACGGTCTTGCTCTTATCTTGTACCTGAAGTAAATGTCCAGCACTGTGGCCTAACACGTGTGACAGTAGTAGCATACGTATCTCCGCGCTGTGCTCCAGAAAGATCAGGTTTCAAAATTCCAGCGTGAAATGATGGCGTTAAGATGACATTAAAATGACGGCTTAAAATGAGCTTGAAAAGAGTGACTGCCTCTACCTCGTAATCCACATCTGAGTGTTGAGTGTAAGCTGAAACCATAACTCACTCATGCCTGTTTCCTGGCTGAAAGGTGATGATTAGCCTCTCGTCAGGCCCAGCCTGAAACCTGGACCTCAGTGTTTGAGGTTGCTAACAGTAAGCAGCAGCAGCTCTCCCAGAGGGACACAGAGAATAGCATCAGTGAACAGTTGGCCATATTTAACCCAATGCAAAGCACTGCTGTATGTCATGGGTATAAGAGGGTTTCTCGCTTTGCTATCTGGAAGCAGTAGGCTAGTGAATGATTATTCGGTTGGTGCTGTAGAGTAGTGTCAGACAGCCACCTGAGACCAACAAAAGGTATCCAGAATGCCTGAAAACTACATTTTCTCCGGGTTGTCCGATAAAACCCCCAAAAGAGATAACTCATTCCCTTCCTCTGTATGCAACCTGTATTTCACTTCATTCATAAACAAACACCCTCACTTTTATGCAAACATTGCATGGCCCCCTGTTCTGATCAATAGTTCCAAATAAATCCAGGTTTCAGTTCACAGGTCCACACACACACACACCAACACACCCACACACCCCCACACACACACAAATGGCATTGGATTCACATAGGGTCATCCCTGATAGTTGATCGGGCCTTGCTCATCACCAAGGAGACGCCTTGTCAATCTCTCCCCAGCAGCAACCAATCAGAGCGCACAGCAGGGCTACTCCTTCTCCTTACAACCGCAGCCGCTTTTAGCCCTACAGTTATTTTCTGCTCTCTTTCATTCACTCACCCATTCATTTTGACGGTTGTAAAAGGGACTTTAGGGACCAAGCACCAGAATAGAGTGCTCTCTGCTTATTGGTACACCGTGTGTGTGTGTTTGTGGGCAAAGGGATTTGTATGTGTGCCGAGGAGCAAGTACGTAGTGTGGTAGTCTTGTTAACAGACTTTGAAAACAGATGAGCCTGATAGGTGGGAGAGGAATTGATTGTGCAGTGTTACAATAAAGTTCATAAGCAGTGCTCAGAAGAGGAAGAGCCTTCTCAATCTCGAAAAAAACGGGGTTTATTGGTTCAAACTGCAATTACAAAAGAGATAAATCACATGGAATTATTGTAGTGAACAGCAACTGCTGTAAAATAAAAAATAAAATATACATTCAACAGCTTAGGTACTTTCTTGGCATCAGCTGTTACCCAGCTATGACAAAAAAAGACAGGCTTTCTGAGCCTGAGAATTCATCTCCTTCCCAAAGCAAGGCAAGGGCCGTTTACCTCATCGGAATGTATCGAACAGGCACTTAACATCAGAGACAGCGCAGAAATGTCCAGACATCCAGACGCAGTCCTCAAACCTAATGGGGCCGGAATCTGTTGTTTATTGTGCCAACGCTAAACAATCACTCTTTAAACGCTCATCTGACAATTAAAAACACACCCTCATCAACTGTTTTTAAGCAAACATGACCGATCACACAAAACAAACGCTACATGATACACACGGTCCTTTTTCAGAGCCTGTGATGAATGCATGTGTCATAATGGATTACTGCTGCTCCACTACATTTGGCACTTGGGTCAGTCCCATAATTGAAGAGGGAGGGTTTGAGATTAATTGGCAAACGCGAGTAGCCGTTTGTTCTAATTGAGTCACCAGAGAAATGGTGGGTTGAACGAGTTCTAACTGCACCCACCCCTCTTCTGTAGTGAGCGTGATCTTCCGGGACAACACATGACTCAGACGCCTGCAATAATGCAAGCAAGAGTGTGTGTGTGCATTCTGTAGACATTAATTTCTGAGACAGAAGTATCTGCTCTAAGCTTGACCTATAGGGATGTAGGGCGGTTTGTCAGAGCATGATGGGAGGGAGAAACAAAGTGAAGTAAACCTGTCTGATAAAACAGTCAAAATACCTTTGCACAGGAATGAATACTCAGGGCTTTTGCCAAACTTGCAGTCCAATATTCGGGAAATACGTTTTAATAAATAATCAAAATGCAAAAATGCATACTTTTTGATTTAAATTAAGTTTTTTTCTTTATCAAAGTGTAGTTGCAAACAAGTAATCGTAGTACAATATATTAAACTGTGAAAAAAGTTAACGAGTCTTCACAATCTTTAGATTAATACGGAAGATCATAATTTAACATAAAAGAAAATATATATTCTATCGTTTCATTAACAAGATAAATACAAACAATTAACAAAAAAATGCATATGATCACCAATAAATATGTTTGATAAGTTAAATAAGCAGTGACAAGCAAAAACCTTCAGTTGTGAAAGTTTCCAAAACAATAACAATCGTAATAAGTAATAATAAAAAAAAGGAAATGAAAGAGTACAGATGAAGAATGTGAGGAGATATGGAGGGGAGTGGAGCAGATTTCTGAGCAACACAAGGCTTTAAATTGCAGGATATACTGAAGGATCATGGGAATGCTGGAATTCCCCCGCAGTTGGCAGCTTATTCAAAGGGGTGTGTTTAAAGGGGAGGAGGGAAAACTTGATACTCTAATTTTCATTTGTGGCGCTTTTTCGCCTGACTGACATACAGATAGGAGAAGGTAACAACTGCAATGGGCTGGGCTAGGGAAGGGGGGGGGGGGGGGGGGGGGGAGGGGGGGATAGAAAAAAGGACACTCCTTTATCCCCAGCTTTGTTCCTGTGTGTATCAGGGAAGAACCAAAAAAACACGGGGACACGGGGGTAAAAAAAGAAGACTGAAATCAGTAGTCCTTACAGGCCTGAACTGTGCATCCACCTCCTCACACACACACACATAAAAAGCCTAGGCACTCAAGATGCTACTTTTCCTTTTAGCTTTAAGTTGAGCCAAAACAGCCGTGTTGGTTTGGTCCTGGCAGGAGTTGGAAGTCTGCTCAGCAAGTCCAGGAAACGAGTTTGTGACAGATGAGACAACAAACGAGTCCATCGGAGGAGGGTAGGCCGCCCTCCATGACATTACGTCCCAGCACACAGTCTTATTGTTTAGCAATATAGATAGGCAGAAAACGGAACAATGAAAAACATAATAACAATATCCAAACACCAACACCTTTCGTCCCACCATCTTCCTGTCACCTGATCCTACTGTGGCATTCCTGTGCAAGTCTAGCACATAGGCACACAAAGGCATTAAGGCATGAGATGAGATATCTTGGGGGTAGGGGGTGTGCTAGACACTAGGCACTTCTAAATAGAAGAAATCATGTCTTGATTTTTCTCTTCCTTTTTTTTCTTACTCAAATAGAAAAAAAAAGATTTTGAAAAAAGGAATAACAAAACAGAAGAGTTCCCTTACTTCACTGCATCTTATTAATTCCTGAAGAGGCTAACCTGACACAAAAAAGGAAGAGGGAAATAAACGATAAACAACAAAAACAACGACACAGCGAATCTAAACCCCCTATACCCACACCTCCTGGAAGGGCTTCTGGTAGCGGGAGGGGGTGGATTGGGCTGAGGCAGAGGGTCGCCAAGAGCGATCGTTTAAGTGTTCATGCGTCTGTTGCTTCCCTGCGTATACCACCACACGTGGACTTACAGGGCAGGCAGCATCTGCGCAGTGCTGACATTTTTTTTTTCCAAATTTTTATTCTTAAGCCCCCCCAACTGTCTGTCTAGTCGTCGGAGATGGACAGGCGGCTGAAGATGGGCAGCCTGCGGCTGGTGTCCAGCACGGGTGACTCGGAGCCGCTCAGGCTGCTGCTGCCCGAGCTGCTGTGGTAGCCCTCCTGGTCCGACAGCGAGTCTGGCTGGCTGGACGGAAACTCGAAGGGCTGCGGGGACTCGGTCATCGGCCTGAAGAGGTACATCGAGGGCGTGCCGCCGCTGCCCGTGGGAGAGGGAGGCGCCTGGCCGACAGAGGTCAGGGGAGCGCCAGGGGCCGCAGCCGTTGGCACGGGGTCACCAGAGGGCAAGCTCAGCGAGGGGCAGAAGATGTTGGCCAGCTTCTGGCCAGAGAAGGTGAAGGGGTTGGAGCTGGGCCACTCGGGGATCTCGTCCTCGGCGGGGAAGATGGGCGGCGGGGTGAGGGAGGTGGGGCCGTCCCGCAGGTAGCTGCCAGCGCTCCCGCCCAGGGAGGAGCACGAGGAGGAGGAGGAGGAGGAGGCGCAGCCGGTGCTGGGGAAGCCGGCGAAGCTGAAGCTGTGGTGAAGCTGCGGCCGCTCCATCTTGCCGTTGGAGGCCGAGAGGGGCGAGATGGGCGCGGACGGCGGCCCCCGGCGCTCCTCGGCGTTGTGGATGAAGTGGCAGCGCGGGCCGTACGGGCAGAAGCCGATGGTGTGGAAGGTGCGGCACAGCTCCGTCTTGTACTTGGGGTGGCGGCTCAGGCTGCGCAGCTCGTGGCCACCGTGGGCAAACTGGCACTTGTCGCCGTACTTGCACGAGCCGTTCTCCTCGAAGGGCCGGCACAGCTCGGTCTTGTAGCGGCTGGAGTTCACCTGCCCGGTCGGGGTGCCCAGGCAGGGGCTGTTGCCATTGCTGGTGGGGGAGGTGGGGAGGGGACCAAGGGTCAGACCGGTGCCACCCTTGTGCAGGAGACGCTCGCCTGTCTCGGAGTAAGAGCGCTCCCTCAGGCGGTTCTCCTTGTTGCTGCTGCTGCTGTTATTGCTGCTGCCAATGCTGCCAATGCTGCCCATGCTGTGGCCCACCAACCCAGCGTTCAGCAGGGTTACGTCAGAGGGCTTGGCCAAGTTGAGAAACTGGTTGTGGTTGAGTCTGGAGCTGCTGGGTAGGGTTACCGAGTGCCGTCGCTGGTACATGCTGGCTGATGGGGTGCCAACGGCCTTCCTGTCCAGCAGGGTTGAGCTGGGCATGTTGGCACTGGAGCAGGGCACCGACAATCCATGAGTGCCGGTTAGTATGTTGTTCTTGTAGTTCAGCATCTTGGTGTTGTACTGGAAGAGAGAGAAGGGGATGGGGAGGTTTAGATGAATGGTTGCAACCTTGAAGTTCAACGTGACTTCACAAACGCGTAATTAAGAAGTCCATGAATGACTATGCACTATGCCTCGCCATACAGTCAAATTATTCGAATTTTGGATTCAAATCCATGAGTGAGCAGAGCAGCAGCTGGTTTGGCTAGTGGCCAGGCAGAGGAATGAACGCCAGCAAAGTACATGGAACTCGAAGGTCTACTTGTTAACCCTCTGTTGTAATTGACGCAGTGAAGTTAGCCGATCAAAATTTGTGGGAAAATTGAGCATTACAACTGGATTGACGAGGCGCCTGAATGAATAGAATAGGCCTATTCATACTTTATCGACACTAGTCACCCTTCACAATTTGAAACAATCTAAAATGTTACCACATTGCCTAAACGAGCGATTTTTCGAAATTTTACAAAAGCCAAGGAGGTATGCATTGCTTAAACTGGTTGCAATGATGACTCAAAGCAGAACACTCATCACTCATCTTTAGAAACGTGCAAGAGAATGCCTTCTGTTTACATCGGAACTAAATGACAAAAGAAAGTACACCTCAATTCTCAGAACTTCAATGCAAATGCAACTGCAAGGTTGGTAATACAACACGTCATTTCATATCGTAGCATTCAATAGAACGCCGTTGACAAACTTTCTGCAAGCCATCAGTCTCTACGTGTTTCATAGTCGCAACCATAGATATATATGTATATATGTCTATGGTCGCAACATATTCCCTTACCCAACGTTCTACTCTGCAGCTCAGACAAGTATGCGAGCTTTTGTTTTGTCCAGACATTTGGAAAAACAAAGTTAGAATCTTAAAAAGCCTTAGAAGTAAACTTCGCTGATTAGCTAACTAACTACAGCGTACATCTGTTCACTTAAAGGGTAGGCTGTTCACCAACTTTACAGCAAATCGCCAGGATTTTAAAAGACATAGGCTTCAATCAATGGAATAAAAGTGAAAAACAAAGATAAATCAGTGCAGTAAGCCATCAAAGCTCTCTGTGTGGGGAAAGTGTGGTTGGCTCAACAGGCTAAGCAAAGCAATGCATGCTGATTGTTCCCGAACAAGTTATCGCCAAGTTCCGTCCGAATTTTTACAAAATAGCGCCTCATATGTTCATTTGTTACAATAGTTTCGAACAGACCACAGTAGCCAACGCTATTTGATACATAATCCAAATATAGAATAGGCTAGTTTACATCTAAAGTATCTGACACACAGTTCTGAACGCTGCCATTAACTTTTGACAAAACTCCATTAGTATCACAGCGAAACCACTGCAAGCAAAAACTTTAGTAGGCTACCTTGTTGATCACTTCGCTCAAGTCAAAAGGCGAAGCCACGGCTGTGGTCATCTTCGATGCGAAGAAAATTAAATAAAACAATGCTTTAAAAGGTCTTCTGCAACACAAGACGGCTTTCCTTTATAATGCACTTTTCCTACCCTAACAAACCCCCTCTGCTCGAGAATTCGTCCAACATTTTGCTTTATACACTGTCACATAAGGCGGGGCTTGTGAACGTAATATTGAATGGGCGTTAGGGGCTAGACTTCATGAACTGTTGGAGGCTGGAAAACTCATGCCTACTCTAACGAGTAGATTACATAGGCTATTTAAGTGAATAAAGCCTCGCTCAGACTCATTTATTGCCAGTTCAACGGCTATGTTTTCAGGGGTTTTGGTAAAAGTGAAAGTTTATTCAGAACATTTATTTTCGAGTCATTTGGATTTCATTAGTTAGGATAGAAAAATACTAGCATGCCAAGTGCTGTCTTGAGAACGGATTCGGATAATTGTTCACAGAAAATGCGCACTAATTTTCCAAGGCAACTTTAGCATACGTGTTGAATGTATCTGCACCGCTGCCTCTGTCATTAGTGCATGTTTAATTATCAGGCTCAAACAGCATGCGCGGGACTTTCCGGTGTGTGCTCAAGAAAATATTTATTAACCCTGTAGTGACTATACTAGGCAGGCGCTGCACACGTGCGTAGCAATTTTAACCATGTTTCCATTTGTTTTGAATAGGCATATGTATTTTTATTATTATTATTTTTTTTAAAAGGAAGTCAAGTAAGTAGGCTATGTCAAATAGGTTTAGTAGCCTAAGCGTGTTATGATAATGTGTAACAAGTAACATTGGGGTTATCTTCTATGGTTGGGATGAATGAATTACCCTTAACCATAAGCTCAGTGAATTGATTGGGTCTGGTCTGTCATTGCCCATCGCCAGCTATTTTAATAAATACGAAGTGACCACAAAAAAACACTATTGACTTCAGTGCCTCTTATGCAACAACCCTCTGGGTTAAACACAGTTTCCCACATCCACCCACTCAAAATCCCCTTCATCCAGGTCAAACAAGCCACAGGCTCAGTCAAGAGGGGGTGTCAGAACTTGGTCATTAAGAAAAGCGGAGAGAAAACAGTCGGCGGGCTAGAGACGAGAGAAGGAGTTGTTGGAGGGGGGAAAAGTGGAGGACAAGAATGTGGGGGTGGGAGATTTATGAAGCCTGTTTATTACACACAGTCCTGCCCCTAGGATGTAGGGAGGAGACAGACTGAATAGAGGCAGAGTTGGAGATATCCTCTCTCTCTCTCCCTCTCTCACCCACACACACCCACTCACCCACACACATCTTGGCCTCTCGAATATGTCCATGCAATAGGCCAAGCATGCCTGAACTTAAATAGTGATTTTATCAAGACATCCAACACTGACAGTGCTGATAAGGCCTTTGGCATCCCAGATGGGATATAATTTTGAGTTATGATTTTAATTTTATGCAGTGAGTATTGACATTAGGTAATACTGTAAATCAAAACATATAAGTGAACAGATTCTCATGTAAAGACTCAACTCTTTGATTGTGGATAAACTTTTCACAATTCCCTTCGGTGTTTTACATTTTATCCAACACTAAGGGCTACTCAAGGTCTTCAGCTGTTATGGCTTCCGGATGTCTTTTTGGCCACATTTCATGAGACCCTCCCTCTTGTTTTGGTAAGTCATCCTGGAGTAGACTGTTCCTGTATTAACCCTATAGCTGAATAAAAGCTAACAGAATAGCCTAATGTAGGGCATACGTGATTTCCCTCCACATTGGTTCTTCAGGGTGTCCATTACAGTAATATGCATATTTCCTGGCACATTTTCTACCACAGACAACTGTATTCGTTCCAGGCCCTTAACGTTACATGACATGAATTTGGTTGGTTGGTTATGTCAGTCAAATGTCCCTTCCAGTCAAAGTAGAAATATTTGGTCATGTAATTGCAACATACACTACTAGACCTTTTGGTCTGGCAGTGTTTCCATTTGGGCCTATACATGGCAAAGTGCACCTACGTTCAGTCATAACAGCTGGCATGGAAAAATATCTGTGGTTAGTCCTTCTGCATATTTATTCTGAGTAAAAGTATTGAAATTCTATGATTTTATTGGGCCGATTCCTGACACTTTGTATCATGCTAAATGTCAAATTACTGTGATGAAACCACATAAAAAAGGAACCCACACATTTCTGGGATCTAGTGAAAGTGTAAAAGGCAAACTCCAACATCTTACTGGCATTGCGGTGAACATGCATCAGATAATCTCTGTCACTTTGTGGGCTGGCTGTGGGCGTGTACAGTATGCGTGTGTGTGTGTGTGTGTGTGTGTGTGTGTGTGTGTGTGTGTGTGTGTGTGTGTGTGTGTGTGTGTGTGTGTGTGTGTGTGTGTGTGTGTGTGTGTGTGTGTGTGTGTGTGTGCAGTATGTATATGAGTCTATGACTGCAACACAGAGAGATCAGTGAGGTATACAGTAGAGCGTGAGGAAACTGCTGATGACTACAATTTACCTGCCACCTTTAGTGGCCCTGTTAACATAACACTCATGTGATTTGTTGTTAGCAGTTCAAGGTTTCCTGCGCTCATTGTCACAGAAGAGCATACTATTTTAACAGTAAGTTGAGCAAAAACATAATGGTTCCTTGAGAGACTATCTCTGTTTCTCTCTCTCTCTCTCTCTCTCTCTCTCTCTCTCTCTCTCTCTCTCTATCTCTTTCTCTCTCCCTCTCTCCCCTTTCCTCTCTATCCTCTTTAAAAGGGTAAATGAATACCATTCCATTGGCCCCTTCCCTTTCATAATAGTGTTTACTTTAACTTTACAGGAACCCACAAGGGACATGTGGTGGCAAGAATTCCTTCTTTCATGCCACGGAGACATAGATTTTTTCAGCGTCAGGGAAAATACAGAAATGAGAAGAAATTAATTAACCATAAAGGGTTGCCCACAAATTGTTAGTGGTGGACCGCTTGTTCTGTTCCCATGACTTCCCCCTTGCTCTGCCCCCGACTCCCCATACACATGGGCACATAATTGGAAGTCTTTCTGCCCCTTCAAAGTTCTCCTCAGCATGGTATTACTGGGCAAACGGCGTCTCTGTCCCCCTCTCCCCATCTACTGTTTGTAAGGGTCATCATGAGTGAAATTGGAGAGCGTAAAGTTCAAAGTGGGAAAATGACAACAATAGACTTGACAGATGTCCATGAGATTTGTGGGACTAAGTCTCTCTAAGGATCTCAAGATGAACTCAATTCAAATTCCCCCTTAGGTCAGAACTAGGTTTACCACAGTTAAAATCATTGTAAAAACAGAGTAGACACACACACATGACATGAATACATTTATAAAGATACCCAATGACGTTCATACAGGCCTCAGTGGGATAGCTTTGTGCGCGTGTGCGCACGCACGCGCACACACACACATACACACACACACACACACACACACACACACACACACACACACACACACACACACACACACACACACACACACACACACACACACACACACACACACACACACACACACACACACACACACACACACACACACACACACAGACACACACACATATAATTGCCCCTTGATTAAACTCCCTACCCAGTGGGCTTGACCTCTGGACCAGGTCTCCTTGTCGATTCCTGGATGTCTGAAACAATATCTCTGTGCAGCTCCTGACAGAGAGGGAAATCAATGGCCTGGCTGCCATGTGAAATAGTGGAGGTCACCCTCTTGGACAGAACATTTCTGAGTCCATCTGTCTCCATCCTATGGCTAAACCGTGCTCTCTCTCTCACTCACACACACACACACACACACTCGCTCTCTCTCTGTCTGTCTCTCTCTTAAGTTACTTACCACAACTGTCTTCATTACCTGACAAGAGCCAGAGTAGTTCCACAGTGTTGATGTTTGTAATAGCCCAGTGCCCACGTGTCTCGTTATAATAATTGGAAGTGCTTTGGAGTAACAAAACTCTGTCCATAGAGAATTTTATACCAACCTCAAACTGTACGTCATTTAAATCCCTGTTAAAGTTGGTTTCATTTCATTTAATGACTTTGAGAAATGCAGCTGCAGCAAATAAATTACCTGGAATACAAATGTTTTGCAAAATGCCCCCCACCCATTCTTTTATTTCTCCTGCCTGACACCTCCAGCCTTCTCCCAACTAGTTCTTCAAATCCAAACCCCTCAAGCATGCTGTCCCGTCACTACAATTTGTCGCTACACTCCCCAAAGGTCAGCCACTGTAATACAGAAAAAGCAGTATTCTCATAGGCCATCGACTGTAGCTGTAGCAGTTAATTGCCTTCAACATGTTTTTCAACATGTTTTTTTTCCGAGCGCAAATTGGTTTGAAATAGGTCTTGCATCCAGTGAAATAGGTCTTGTGTCAGATGAAGTGAGTCCTCTCTCAGCTCAGACTTTGGTCCAGTGGCTGTTCTCTCAAAGGCCTCTTCAAGCAGGACTTCCTCTGGACTCCAGCTCCAAAGCAACACTGGCCTACAGCCCTAGGGCTCTCTGGCAACCCGACTGACCACCGTGCACAATGCAGATGTGTGGTCCAATAAAGACTCGCTTTTATTCAGGAATTCATAAAATAGAGATGGAGGGGAAAAACGCACAAGGAAAATGGAATCCAGATGAAATCAGTACCTACGAAGAAGAGGAGAAAAACGAGAAGAAGAAAGAGAGAGAAAAGGTGTCCATTACTTTCATGTGTCCACCTCAATAATTCAGCTTTATTTCAACATAAAACTAGCAGCCAAGTCTTAGCGCACATGCCCTGGCCGTGCCCATCTGCATTAGCATGATGTAGGCCTGGCAGCTCTTCTGCTCACACTGTGAAGGAGAGCGATACTTCTCTAAGAACCTGAAGAGCAAACCTTGCCAATCTGCGCTGTGCAGAGAGTCGAGAGTTCTCCAAAGGGCAAAAGCTCAGCAATCATCGACCTATGATTTTTTTTGTGTGTGTGTGTTCTTTTCAACTGTTAACTGTTTCATGCAAATTGTCGGCCTATCATTTTGTTGTTCTTTGCCCGCTGTGCTACTGAAAAGTCATGTACAGTAGGCCTACTCAGTGTGTACTGTACTTTGGACGTGTTTTTTACCCACGGATTCACCCCCAACAGAATACATTTTGAGTCAGAGAGGAATATTATTGCGTATAGATGCGTATCTGCTTCACCATGAAAACATATGGAGGCTGAAGCTTAGATGATTCCAGTGTTTCTATGTGTGTCTGTGTCTGTGTGTGTGTGTGTGTTTATGAGTCATCCGTGCAGGGGTAAAGGAAGAACACTGAGTTGAATAGCACAACCTGTACTTTGTAGGCAGCTGCTCTTGTGCTACTTTAAGGTCACTCCAAGTTGGTGGTGGAAAGTTCTCACAATATCTCCAGCTGCTGAATGCAGTGGGCACTATGTGGTTATGCTAGCTATTCTTTTCCATTAAGTCTCTCTCTCTCTCTCAATCTTTTTCTCTCACTCATCTCTCTATCAGCCTTTTTGTCTGGCTTGCTTGCTGTCTGTCTGCTGGAGTTAAATGATGTGTTTTTGTTTACATCAACGCTAGTATCTAGGATCGGTGCTTTTTCACTCTTATTTGTAAACACTGGTAATTGATCATATTTCAAGACAAGCCAGCACAGTGGCCCCAGTGCCTCTCTCTGACTCACGACACCTCAGCTTTGTCACCAGTCACCTGTGGTGTTCCCCCAGAGTGGTGTCTCTGGCTGGATGCCAGTTGAAGTGCCAAGCCACATCTCCAGTCCCGGGGAAGAAACAGCCTCAGTCTGAACCTGGTGACCTGCCTGCAGAGCCTTTCTTTCGTATTTCTGTCATACTTTGTTCTCGTTCATGAATACCAAAATGTTGGCTGAAGGTTTTTTTTATTATGCCTCTCCTGGGTGGACATTTTGTTCTGTGATCAGGGGGAGAAACAGAGGGGGGGAGAGAGACAGAGATAAAACAAAAAAACGCTGCAGTAATTTATTGAAACTGCATCGCTTTGACTAAAAGCCTCACAGATTCCAAGTTGAACAGGATGATGGATGAAAATGTTCCAGCGTGTTTATGAAATTTGACACGAGGCATCTGTTATCCGGCGCTAGCATCAGCATCCTTGGCCTTTTTCAGGCTCTCTCGCTGAAGCTTGCTCGAATGCAACAACAGGAAATCGTTCTGAATTGGGGTATTCTTTAGCCTCCAGAAAGATGGGTTTGCTAGTCTTGAATAACTTGAATAAATAAGGAAATGTCACAGTCTGGGTGTATGTGTGCTTGCCTTATAGTGAACAAATCAGACCATCCACCTTTTGAAACATTTTTGATGTTGAGAGATGGAAGGTTTTTTTTTTTTCAGTTAATTGCGTAACAGCAAGGGAGCATCGCATGGTTTCTTGGAAATTCACAGTTACGACCCGATTAAAGTGTGAGGGGTTGGGTTTTGATGTGTTGCCTCTTCCGTCACCAACATATTTGGTCTCTCAGCCACATGGTTTTGGGAACTTTAAAGCTCTTTACTACCAGTGTGACACATCAAACATGCAACAAATATCTGAGGTCAGGCCTCGTCTAAACACCCTAGTGCATATGACTGTACGTGCTGTGTACCATGATATGTAAAACAAGTATTTATGATGACTTTAATTACTATGCATGTAATTACAGATCATATGATTTATCGGCCTGCTGTGTGGTCTGTCACAAATAAGCTGATGCTGCACCCCATTGACTGGGAAGAGTTGGTCCAGCGTTTTCTTATGATTCTTCTTGTTGCTACCTACCCTGTCATGTTTTCTCTCTTAAACACATCAACTCATGCATTTGTGCGTGTGTGTGTGTGTGTGTGTGTGTGTGTGTGTGTGTGTGTGTGTGTGTGTGTGTGAGTGTATGGTATATAATGACCCCACACAGTTCTCCCATAACCACATTTCCCACATTTAGTTGTGGTCTTCTGGTCATAGAGATGGAAAAATCCAACACAAGCTGAAGAAAGACATACTGCCTGAGAGAGAGAGAGAGAGAGAGAGAGAGAGGGGGGGGGGTTGTGAAAAGAGAGAGGTAGAGAAAGAGACGAGTGCAAGCTGGAAGGACGAAAATGCAGAGTCATGTTGAAGGAATGCTAGGAGGTGGGGTTTGGCGGTGGGGTGGGGGTTGCTGGTGTGTGACTGCCCCATTTTTTAACATGCTAATCAGAGACAGCTGTCAGCATGAGCTCGGCACTAGGGAGGGGAGCAGCACGGATAATGTGAGGAGGGGGAGAAGAATGAGAGAGAGAGAGAGAGAGAGAGCGAAAAGAGAGAGAGAAAGAGAGAATGAGGGGAGAACGGAAGAGCCGTTAGTGGTGTTGGAAGGTTGTTGGCAGAGTCCGACTTTTCATCAGTGTTTATTTATTTCTCTCACAGAATGGCTGAAAGTGACACAGAGAGAAAAACTGAAAGAGAAACACACACACACACACACACACACACACACACGCACAAAGAGAGAGAAAGAGAGAGGGAGAGGGTGACTGTCTCCCTGAACTCTGCCTGGCGCTGCAAGGGAGAGGTGGAGGGTTTCCTTCCTTCCTTCCTGAGGCTCTTCTGGTCCCCATTCCTCTGGCTTTCACTCACTACTCTCTCTCTCTCTCCATCCATTGCTTCTCTCTCTATCTCTTTCTTTCTCTCCTCCTTCTCTTTCTATTTGTCTCTCTGTAATTTCCACTTTTATATCAACAACTGGTTTCTATCTCTACCCTGCAGTGATGTTTTTTTTTCCCCCAGATGGGATGAAGTCTTGTGTGGGCACTCATCTTAGATAACAGAGAAATCCCATCAGTGGTCAAGCTTGTGAGCAGCAATGAAGGGGGCCAAGCATCACAGTGCAACTGGTATGGAGAGCTGAGGACTTGACCTATGACCCTGGGTTGCATTATGACAACTCTGTTATACCAGAGGAGACACAAACATGGCAATTTCCATAACAAAATCAAAACTCAATGGGGTGCCTTTGGTTTATTGGCTATTCTGTGAGTTATCGCATTAGAGATTTCATGATGTTTAGGAATATGACACAAACACATGCCAAGCACATGTGTTTTGTACTACCATGCTCACACTTGGACACAAAAATCTAACTGACATCATGGATGTATACAAATGTTGAATTCATTAACACAAATCATTGCCAAGACATGGCCACAATCTGTTTGGCAGCTTTGGCGTAACACTCCAGTGTTTGTCACAACATCATAGTTTTCTTGGCTTGGTGTGTTCTATCAAATTGAATGTAAACACTTTAAGCCCCATTCAGTGAACCCAGCTTGACTACGGGGAGCCACAGGCAAAACCATTCCCAATAGAAGAGTTAGGGGTGACATTGGAATTTGGCCAGGTGACGGCTGTGAAAAGGTTTCAGGTTAGACCTTCATGAAAATATGTTTTCAATCATCTCCTGCCAGTGTATGGCAGGTGTCACCCTCATACAATAGCAACAAGTGCAGTGTTCCTCCCTCCCTCTCTCTCTTTCTCTCTCTCTCTCTCTCTCTCTCTCTCTCTCTCTCTGTCTCTCTCTGTCTCTTTTTAGCAGTTCTGTAGAGACATATCCAGGGGATATTCCCTTGACACCATTCATTTACGGTGTTTACATACTTCTGCATCAATTCACTCAAGTCTCACTTCAGTGTTTACTGTGACTCGTATGACCAAATATCAGTGACGTCTTAAAATCCGTTCCAAACCAGGCATGGACATGTGGTCTGTTTTGGAGTTGTGGCAATTGGCCAATATTCTAACCAAGCAGTAGGCCAGATCCCCCTTCGTTTGTTTGGTTTTACTGTTAAGATCACGAGAGCTGGATTGTGGTTGTCACCTCTGCCCGTGTGTGTGTGCGTATGTGTGTGTGTGTCCATATAAGTTCCCCCTATGTATGCTGCAAGGGAGCTTTTCTGGGTACTTTCCACCACTAATGTCTTCTTATGTAGTTTATATTCGCTCCGTTTGTGATGGGGTGAGATAAGGCCGACGCCAATTGCATCACTGCGCCTCACATCAGCCTCCATGCAACGTTTCACAACATGCCCTCTTTGTCTGAGACTGCGCAGCCACACTCTCACTCACGTCACTGTTACAGCATAGATGTATGTAGATATCAGACATGCTAAGAGGAGAAGCGGACCATCAGTTAGCACTAGATATTTAGTGCTGGGTTCATTTAAGGCTGTGTGCGAAAAAAAAAGGCTTAGGCAGCACAAGTGGGCCTTCTCTGACTGTGTGGCCCGGTTGACTGATGTTTGTCTGATTCATAAAAGCTCCAATCATATCAGATATGGGTGCTATTCCTGTGTTCTGTGCTTTTGTGGTCTGTTCAGTGTATTGTCTGTTGTGGTCTGCTCTGCTCAGCTCTGCTTCAGACAGAGATCCTCCCCCTGTACTTTTCTAACCTCATTTCTCACTTTTTGGGCCCGAGTTTGAGAACAAAATCTCACGCTGATAAGGGGAGTGCATGTGCATGGTTGCATGTACGGTAAAGTGTGGGTGGGATCAAAGGCACTAGGTGTACAGATACAGGCCGCTAATTGAGAACGATTTGGTTAAAGCCGACCAATAGCATCTCTCGAGCATTAACTTTGAACTGAATGGATCAGACGAGATTACAGTAGCTGTTATAATGTGTCTATTGCTGTGGGTCTGGATAGTTTTACAATCAATAAAACACACCATCTCTTCTGCTGTTCCGAAAGTTGTTTTTACCTTACAGCTTCAAAGTCATTTATTGGTAAACTAGCTTGTAATTGTGGGAATAGCGAGCCTTCCTATTCATACCCTGCAGTGCCCATCTATAGAGAACAAGTCTTTCAACCTCACTCTCCCCTGCCCCCTGGAGAATCACAAATTTATTTACGGCAAATTGTGTAATAGCCTGAGACTGGGTAAACCTAGCCTGATCTGCCGGCGATGGGATTTCGCCCTGCAGCTTAGGCTGGAAACCTCCACATTTTCCTATCCTGCTTCCGTTACAAATCTGCGGGGACCAATCACAAACGGGCTTATCCACCTGGCATTCCTGGATCGTTGGTCTGGGGTGCGTTTCTAGAAAGCGTCGTTTGCTAACTTGCGTCGCAATCTTGGGAGTTCGCTCCGTCGTTCTTGAATTTGGTGTTTCTAGAAAAGGTAGTTCAAACTCTCAATCGCAAACAAGGACGCAAAGTTTGGTCGTTTGAACTACTGCCCCTGGGCAGTCGCACCTGTGTCGTACCTTGGGAGTTCCAGTTGGTGATGTCGTCAGTGCAAGATCGCCTGACCAAAAATCACAAGCGCCCAACCAAAAATCACTAAGTTGTTGTTTTCTCGTGACTCAATGATTGCGCTATACTGTAGGCTAATATAAAGTAAAATACCGTTGGGCTCATTCTTGCTACGTGTGTTACCTTGCGTTCATTTGCGTGTTGGTTTGCGTTTTGGTAGGCTACTGTTATGATATTGACAAACCCTCGAGTCAAGCACACCGTTCATTAGTATAGTGGTTAAGGCAGGTGGTTTATCATCACAACATCGTAGGTTCTTTTCCCGTATGCATCACACATGCTTTTGTTTCTGACTAGTGAAAAGTGGAAATAACCCTAATAAGTAATGTCGTGGAACTATTAAACTGATGTCGTGTTCCTGGCCACTCGATGTAAAGCAATTAAATATATTTAGGGTCTAACCTATTGTTGTGTGTGTGGTATGCCTGCTCTTACTCAAAAGTGACATGGAGAGGTAAGATGCGAACTTGGGCCGCGCGCGCAATGTACTGACGTGCAACAGCTGAACCACCAGACACCGATTTAGTATTGTGATCATTTGTAATTAGTCTAGGCCATATATATTTTGTACAGATATTTTTTAGATATTTCACACAAATTAGTACATATATTGGACAGCTTAAGCAAACTGTTTCATGTGCTTGCATAGGTTTACGTTTTTTTCTGATAGCAATGATAATGCCAGCATGAATCACTTTGGGTTTAAATTAGACTCGTCGACACATAGTGGGTGCCTCTCAACATCCCTCCTCGATCCTCGGTCCTCTATCCCATTGTTGCCGCCCTATCATTCAGTGAGGACGAGGATCGAGGAAGGAAAGGAGAATCTATAAAAGACAAGTGATAGGCATCCAGTGACGGAGCATTTCTAGTGGGTGGGGTATTATACGTTGACACCTTTTCCACCAATGAAATGTGCCGCTGGGTCCTCAACAACGTTGTTGGAACAACGGTGTTCGAACAACGGAGGTAGCGAATTGCGACACAGGTACGATGCTTTCTGGAAACAGGTGTAACACTGTCGTTGTTTGATAGCAAGTTGCGTCGCACCACGGTGGTTAAACAACGCTGTTGCTAACTTTTCTAGAAACGCACCCCTGATTGGTTGAAGGACTATAATTTTTTTAAAATATATTTTCACTATGCCCGTTGATCACGCCTCTTCTGCAGTAGAAAATACAGAGCAGACTCGCCAGACAACGTAGCAACATACCATGTCAGGGGAGCCAGTACCAAAAAAACCCATAAACGGCATTAGATACCTTTAATGGAACACATTTGCAACTTCAGAGCAAGTCAAATGTAAATTTACACCTATGTTTTGAATATTCAGCAGAATAGGTCTTCTCATAGGAAGCTGGACATAGAAAGATCAGTCTTGTCTTTGACAGTTTTACGTGTGTAGCCCAAACTGCCATCTTATTCTTCTACATATAATATGCGAGTTAGCCATGTTTTTAAATATTATGTTACTATCTTGTGGGAAGACCATGACTTAAAATAATCTAATTAATAGCCTATTTATGTGCACTGTGGCCTACATTTCAGAATGAGCCCTAATACTTTCTGACGCATCACACATTTTCATCCACGCCTCCTGGACCTCAAATTTTTAAAGTTAGCTCTCACTGTAAACGGGAGAGAGTGGACTTACTGAGATTGAATAGTTCGAAATGCAGAGAAGTTCACAGAGAGTTTGTGACTATACCTGCTTTAAGTTTGACTGCCATAGACTTTAGCAAAGCATTTGCCAGTATTTACATATTACTAGTTACAACATGGGATATCCCCAGCAGCAACAATGGGAAATCCTGATACTTACAAAACATTAGCCGCAGAGAGCAGTACCTCTGGGTGGTTGCAGATTTATGAACTTGAACCTAGATCTATTTCTGCATTCTGTTAGACTACATGTGAATAGAAACAACAATAACAGTGATTTTTCTTAGGGCTGTCAGCGTTAACGTGTTCATTTTTTACCGTCAATAATATTTTACACCGTCACTTGTTGTGTTATCAACAATCCTCTTTGCCTGCTACTATTTTGACCCTTTCATGCACCTCAAACTCACTTGTCCTCAGACTGGCACAGACACCTCCTAGTAGGCCTCTGCCTTCTCCTCCTTTAGTCATAGAGATAACAAACTCCACCGCAGTTCTGAACTCCCGGTCGGGTGAATGGTGCTTAAAGCACTGCAGACACTGGCACTGACATGAGTGTGGCACACTCCGCTTTTGACATTCAAAAGGCCACACACAAACATAAGAGTAATAAACAAGCAGATGTATGGATTATAGCAGCATCCAAAATACGAAAATGATATTTTAATGTCGCCATTTTGCTGGGGTAATGGGGTCAGATGGGGATGGAAAATTCCCCACCTCCAAAGTGCCACTGGGCTATATAGAGTAGCTTAGGCCTATTTTTGTTTGTTATGCCCTTTATAATCTTGTGCATGCACTTCTGCTGTAGCATTTATTTCAGTTTATGGCCTATCAGCTATATTTCTGAAGAATATGCTACATTCATTCAAGTAACTTTCTTTGCTTTCATTTCATTCCCATTAAAGATACAATGGTAAGAATTGCTATTCATTGTTAATATGGACTTATGGAAAGTGTTAAGGTGATTAATTGCGATTAACTACAGAAATTCAGCGATTAATTGCGACAAATAACATTAGCCCCTCTTCCCAGACTGTTTTTTACAGACTTTCTGTAGACTTTTCAAGTCTATCATTTCTTTGCCAGAATGATAACTCAGGCTTGGACAGTGGTAAGTTTGGGATAGGCACATTCAAATGTTCCTTGTCAAAGAAGACTATGTCGCCATGCCTATGTCCAAAGTCCAAGCCTTGGCGGAAAATTTAATTTATCGCCCAGACATAACAGAAGAGTTTGTTTCTACCAGGATTTATTACTGTCAAACTTGGGCCCTTAGAGTGCTTATCTCAAGACCATATGGGCTGCAATGACAAACTTTCACTGCAGTTTGGATCTAAACACTGAAAAATGACATGTAGTCAGTATCTATCACTGGCAAACTTAACTTCTGTCTCCTGAAAGGGAGAATTATTCCATAAGGGGGAAAGGTAACTGTAGCCAAACTGGGTTTATCTTCAAGAGAATATATAAACAATCTCTAACAACTTCCTGTGTGCGCTCAACTCTGCCTCTCTCTGCGGGCAGGAAGTGGTGTCATTTCCTGTGGCATTACGCTGAGGTGGAAAGGCAGAAGCCCCCTAAATTTCCTCAAACTTGCACACCGTTGTTTTGCAGTTATTTTTGGATTCAACTGGTGAAGCCCCCACCTGCCACAACCACACCCCCCCCACACAGTCCCCCTGTCTCAGGTACCCTCATTTTATCTTATCTGGGTCATGGACATACAGTAGGTATATATATAGGTGCATATGATGCAGTCTAGAATCACACACACATTTCAGTCACGAATCACATATTCAGTCATTTTTCGATGTTAGCCTCTTTACCCATTGTCTCCTAGTCATGAAGATGTGTGACCGGTAGGTTTGATCCAGGATATGCAGTAGAATATGGGTGTATGGGATACAGAATATGAATATAGGTTCACCTTCATCAGGGCACTAATAGGTCAGACTGAATGCGTATATCAGGTGACCTTTGCCCATGATGAACACAGAGTGATAGACGTTCTGCTCTGGTGTGCCTGCCTGCCTGCCTGCGCCTTGAAGTCGCGCAGAACTGGGACAGGATGTTTTGAGGTCTGTCGCCTCTGACTGCTGCATGTGTCAGTGAGCTCATGTGCATTTGTTCTCACCCACTGCCTCTCTGGGCCTATGTCAGTTCCTCTGGAACATGCAGAGGAGGCCTGCCCGGGGAGCACTGCTTCCGACGCCTCTGCACATGGACCCAGGCACAGGCCGGTTCTTAACCATTTCGGGCCCACACAAACACCTCTTTGACGTATTCGTCTTCTGGCCTATTCACTGGAAGATCCTTGTTAAACAAATAGATATGTTTGTTCTTTACTGACATTTCCATGGCTGCAACATCTTGCAAGTGACAAGCCAACTGCCTGTTTTGTGTGTGTGTGTGTGTGTGTGTGTGTGTGTGTGTGTGTGTGTGTGTGTGTGTGTGTGTGTATACAGTATGTGTTTTTATTCTGATTTGCATGTAGACATACAGTATGTGTATTTACAGTATGTGTATTTGATTTGATGCAGCTCAATTACCTTTGCATAATCCTTTTTGCAAACAGAATTGCCTGGAGGAGAATTTGCAGAGATCTGGACCGTGATCCCGAAGACCAAAGTCAAGGTGACATTGGCAGGACAAACTCCACGACACCAGCAATCTCTGCGCCCATAAGCCCATCTCACTCGAAGACCATCTCCCTGCTGGCCTCTACAGTATGGTAAGAACAGAAAATTGTAAATCCAAGAGACACCAAAGTGCATAAGATAGCTCACAAGACACCAAGTTCCTGTTAACGGCAAACTCATTTAACCTGAATGAACAGCAGACATGTTCTGTGATCTTGATATCATTCCACAGTTACCACTTGGCAAATTATATACATCCAGCTAATCTGATTGTTTGATGTTGCGTGTGTGTATCTTAGATACACAGGGATAATGTGACTCAGGCCATCCTTGTAAACACTCATTTCTCAGCAGGACATTATCTGCTGAAAACACATGAAGCAAGGGGTGGTTAGAAATGCAGCACTGACTCACTGATCATGTGTTTTCATACTGCTAACATTTACTACTACTTGTGAATTACATGCACACGCACACACACACACACACACATTCTCTCTCTCTCTCTCTCACACACACACACACACACACACACACACATACACACAGTCACACACACACACACACACACACACACACACACACACACACACACACACACACACACACACACACACCCACACACACTCCCTGTTCCTCAGCCGCGCCAGTGGAGCTGTACTGTGCGGACGTGTTTGTGCAGGGGCTTGATGACGGGAAGGTCAGGCTAAGTGGGTTTAAATAAAGTTTAAATGGAGTTGAAATGAGCTGCAGGCCTGCCTCTTGGGACCCGCTAATGAGGTCCATGCTTAAAACATTCCCTAAAAATACACCAGGGCTGTTTCAAGTCCTCCGGCCCTGCGCCATATAATGTTTTCACAGAGTTGTTGTCTAGGCTCGAGAATAAGTTTTCCATGATGTGTTACACCGTTGCTACAGAACAGCATGTTGCAGATAGGAGCACTCTTGTAACTTCATAATTATATGTGACTCCTGTACAAGACAAGTGTGTATCTTAGCACTGGTTAAGTCAGGATTTAGTGCTTCTCCAACAAGTAGGTCCTCGATGACCAACAAACGAAATAATTTCCTGTACTGGTCATTTCCGAGCGGCCTAATTTATTTTCACGGGGGTGGAGAGGAGAAATACAGTACTGCACGAGCGAGTGAGGGGGGGAGGAGTATTTGTGTGTGTATGGAACTTAAGTAGAGCTGGAGTCTGCCAGAAGTCACTGGTTGATGTTTACACAACTGGATTGGCTATTTCCCATGGTGTGGAGTGTTGGTACTGATAAGTTATTTATATAAGTCCCAATATGAGAGAACGGAGCCGTTTATTTTTGGATATTCCCTATAGATAGATCTGATTTCTCCGACTGGTCTTATTTCCTAATTACGTGTCTCGCCTCAAGGCTGTGTCTACAGCATTAGGGCCTACTGTACAGTCCAGCTCAGTTGTGCTATTCTCCATTTTTATTTACATTCTAAACAGTCTTCCATCGTTAAAGACAGTGTCTTCTCAAAGATCACCACCAGTGTCCTTTCGAGATGATGGTAATTTAAACTCAGATGCCCTGCTGGAAAGCCCAGGGTCGTGAAGGCAGGGATGTGGGGAGCCTGAATCATATCCCCACAGCTGTTGCCATTGCTGCTGTGACACAACGTCTAGATTCTATTTCATAACATTTCGCCCGAAGGCTGGCTCATCATCGTGCCTACGTAATTACAGTGCTGTCACAAGTTATTTAGAATTTTATGCTTAGTAGCATATATGATGAAATTGTGTCAGGAAAAGGGTAAAGCTAGTGAGGACACTGCATGCTCCCCAAAACTCATCAGGCCACTTTTACCTGACTGAACACTCAGGGATTCCACTGAATCAACTCTCTACAAGTAGCCCAGTGCGTGTTCAATAGAAGACCTGTTAGGTATGCTTGGAGTTATCTCGAACTGTTCTTCTACACATACCTAATGTCAATGTCAATTTATTTATTTATATAGCACTTTAAAAAACAACCACAGTTGACCAAGTGCTGTGCTAAGTCCACCACTTCTGTTCAGAATGTACAAAAATGTACACACCGCCGGACATAACACCAAATCCAACCAACAAGATGATGTAGTTGTTTATACTGTGGTGCCCTCCACCCACAAACCATTCACACTTTGTCAAGTTTGTCAGTTACTCTAAATAAGTGGATGAGGCTGGAGGAATCTGTTTTCTGAGGGGAGTACATGGTTTCTGGTGTCTGAAAATCTGCTGTGTGTTGTGGGAGCTGCTCGGCGGCAACATC
Source organism: Sardina pilchardus (assembly GCF_963854185.1). NCBI lineage: Eukaryota > Metazoa > Chordata > Actinopteri > Clupeiformes > Clupeidae > Sardina > Sardina pilchardus. The sequence goes on from NC_085013.1 coordinate 6,555,641, forward strand.
CGACATCCTCCTTCCCAGCGCAGGAAACAGCGGCCCTGCTGCCTACTGCCCTTCACCCCAGAGGAAGTCCACTCATCGGCCTTCGGGGCGGGAGATGCGCTGACACAGCAGGGCTCTTATGCCCTCCTGGACAGCCACAGTTCCATGGCTGTCACGTCCCACAAACAACAACAACAACGACGACATCATCTAAGAAAATCTTTCAAAGTCATAGAAGTCTCTCCGAGACTTATCTCTGAGAGTGAAAAAAATCCAGAAAGTTGCATGTGGCAAATGGTTCTGTGATGAACCTTTACATCTTGGTGCTTGAGGAACTCATGGGAATTCTTTTCACTTGGACAGAGGTGGAGGGGACCAAAAGTATAGCCTTCATTGGGTCAGAGTAAAGTACTCTTTTAAGCCAATAACTTGACTCGAAATGCATTATATGGTAATAGTTATGGTTAAATGGTTTAGCAGACGCTTTCGTCTAAAGTGACTTACAAATGAAAGCAATACACTAGTTAATAACTAACAGCGAACAGTTTTAAAATGTTGGTATATATTGTATGATATATATGGTAATATATGTTCTTATGAGTTATAGTTTGTATATTTAAAGGTTGGGTACGGAATTCGCAAAACGGCCGGCAGATTTTGAATACATACAACCTCAAGTCCCGCCCTCCATGCACCAACGAAAATTATGCGCGAGAGCGAGCCAGGCTAGATGAAATGCCAGCCTGGCGTCTACAGCACTATGAGCTCTAGTCTCCATACAATCGCCCACATCAACTTCCCCAATTACATTCTTTATTCACCTCCAAAGGGTTGTAGGTAATAGTTCCACAAATCAGACAAGGTAGATGATTTTATAGCCTACATTATGGTAAAAGCACCTTAGTCTACCAGCCCTTTCGTTCGGAAATTCTAAAACAACGATGCATTTTAATACACCAAAATAACATTTGATATAGGCTACCTTACATCTTTCAGTAGCCATAGGTGTGTATATTTGAATAGAATCTGGTTTGGTTCTTACCAGGGCGTTTATCTTCTGAAATATCCGAGTTTAGTGCTGGCCCGCTGGTTCGCATATTCCACTGTAGCTCCAAGCGGTTAAGTTTCGATTTCATGTTTACCGCACTCTTCGAGTCACGGTAAAATGTAATTTTTGCTACATAGCTTATTTATTGCGTGGGTGATTGAGTTTCCGTAGGTATCCGCTGCCTTAGTATGTATAGAAATGAAGTGACACATACAATTTGAGGGGAACATTATGGGACGTGTAGCAGGCCTAGTTACTTTCGTTTCAGCACTGACTCGCGGTCAACAGCTTTCGTGCTATGTGCACGAACGGGTCGCACGTGCGGGGGGGAGGGGGAGGAGGAAGAGGAAGACCGTTAGATTGACAAATGAGCTGTGAAATGATGGTATGGGGTTTAGAATTCTATTGGCTGGAGTTTTTCGAGCCCTGCCCGTTCCGCAGATGATTGACATGTTTAATTTCCATTTCAGTACTTCCAACTCAGTGGCTGTAAGTGGGTTAGGAATAGGATTTCAAGTGATTTAGCAAAAATGACCAAAAAAGCTAATTCCATACCCTACCTTTAATATACAAACCAGAAACCATAACTCATAAGAACCACTAAATTAGTTAAGTGTATGCTGAACAGAAATGTCTGTAGACCCCTCTTGAAAGACCCAAACTCAGATAATTACAATCATCCTCTTGCTAATGTTGTAACGGACAAACCGCCAAGGCTTTTTGCAATTGAGGCTACATGCTCAGGGAAGTCCGTCATCAATTATGACACCCAAGTTACACACCGATCTAGTTGGGGTCAATGAGGATCAGTCAATCTGGATGTTAATGTGTTGGAGAAACACCAAAAACTGCCGATCCTTCATCCAAACTGCAAAATCTGTATGCTTCATGTCTGAATGTCTGCTACCGTCAGAAACAGATTTTCATTCAAATTAACTGGACTTGAACTAGTTCACTAGTAAAAATGCTGAACTATGAACGTGAACAGTTCACTTTGCACGTGTATGAACTGAACTTTGAACTAGTTATTGAAAAGTGTGAACGTGCACAACACTGATGAGATTATACAGTACATCTATGCGTCTATGGGGAAGGTCTCTCAGACAAAAAGAAGTTTACCTTTGTTAATGTAAAGAAAGGGTATAAATAAGAACCAGTTTTGCAGTTAGTACATAGTTTCTCCAGTCATGAAGCCTCTCTAGCCAAGATAATAGATCCTGGATTGTTGTTAGACCGAAGTCTCCCTTCAGTAAGGCCCTTGTAGCACTGCTGTATAGACCATTATAGATGGTCATAGAGAGAGATGCACGAGAAATTGACGTGCCTAGCCACTTGTTGAGTTTTGCCAAGATCGCTCCCCAACCAGAACCAGCTGTGGCCTGCCTGGGCATCTACCGAAGGTGAGGCTCCGCAATCCCAATGGGGATTAGGACCAACCTGCTGTGAGCAAAACGGCAGAGGCGTTTGGTTTTAACATGGTTATTGAGTTTTTCAGGGGCTTGAGTGTCACGGCCTTTTCCCTCAGATTTTGTCATCAGGGGCGATTCTCTCAATATGTCCTGCATGACTGCTGTAAGTCCTTTTGTATGAAGAAGCAAAGCTGGAGGGGCTGACCGAATGACTTTCATTCCCCACTGTGAAATCTCGATTATATCATGTTTTATTGAAAATGGTTCCACAAATAACAAGCCCAAGGGGAACTACACCCCCCCCCCCTCTCTCTCCCTCTCTCTGAACGGGTAGGCAGGGGTGACCGTGAACACCAAGAAGGCTTTCTTTCTCATTTGTGACCCTTCAAGGCGAAAACCAGTCGCTTTGGTAAAATGTACAAATTAAGTTATTGTGCTCACATTAATGGCCATAGACTAAGCTTTCCAACGATATGTATATTGAGGGTATTACAAACTCTACCGCTAAGATAACCGCATGCAAAGTTGAAATGGTTCTCCTGTGACAATGCCAGATGAGGAGCAAATCACCTTTTTAAGCAGCGTGACTGCATGCTAATGTGTTGAATCTTCACCTGGTTTAACAGTCAAAATGTATGCTTTTCCGTGAAATTTGTTCACGATATGAAACTGTAGACTGTATACTGTTGAATTATGCGAAAACGTGAAATTCAACATTTTAACCTGGAAGTTTGTTTTATTGTGGATTTTCTCAAAATAGCATTGTGCGCATTAACGACTGATTTCGCCATGTAGGGTCACATTTAAGAAAGTGTTGAAATAAAAAACGTAAACACTACATCAAGGAAGTAAAACCGTTGTTTAAAAATTGTTTTCATTTTTTTCCGTACCAACCATACCCGGTGACCACGAGAAATGGAGATCTATGTGATAACTCGCTGGATATTTCCTTTGGAAGTTTATACACTTGGGGGAACATGCTGAATAATAAGACAGGGGACTGATCTTCGATCTTTGATTTGACCCCCTTTTTCGATTGACCTCAAGTTTCAAGTGACCCAATAACCTAAGTGATTATCCTCCTTACCTCTCTCTCTTCACAAGACCACAGTCCTACCCAGGGGCTCGCCATTAGAGATGATAAGAATCTGGCCTTCACTGATCCTTTCATAGCTGCATGTGCCTTCTCATCTCTATCCGAACCCAGTCATTCCAGTCAAAGTTGTGGCTTGCTTTCACAAATTCACACGGTTTCTTGTCTTTAATTTGTTCATTGATCCAGGTGAGATTATTGATTCTTCACTGATGTTTTTCTCTGAGTCAGCATATGCCAGCTGGTGGGACCATGTGTGTGTGTGTGTGAGAGAGAGCTGAGCTGTGAGGTTTAGAGCAGAAAGACAGAGACAGAGAATGGTGGGTTGGTCTCCCTCCATTTTAAGTAAGTAAACTAGCACATTTCCCTTACACATTTTCTTCAGCCTCCAGCTCCCTCTCCTCTTTATTTATCTAATCTGCTGTAAGTGGTTTGGAAGTATTTTGTGTGGTTTTTGGTGACCATGTACCATGTTGAGTATGTGTGGTCTGGGTGACAATGTTTTGAAGCCTAGCTGTTGTGTTTTCACGAGTGTGAGTAAGTGTGAGTAGTGTGGAGCTGTGTGTGACTAACTCGGTTGGCCGTGCTTTGTTGAAGTTTGCTATGGTTGGCGAGGCGGCAGTTTTTTTTGGAGTGGAAATATCTTTCATAAGGATATTACTGTCCTGGTCTTGTGTTGACCCTCCTCCAAATTTAGCCATAACTGGGTCAGAGCCATGCCCGGCCCATGTGTCCTTTTTGACGTCAGCGGCTTGTTTTTTTCGACAACCAGAGGTTTGAACCCTCACCCTGATGGGTCTTTGAGAAAAGCCTCGAGACTGCATTAGACTGAGCAACACAAACAAACTCATGCCTCTGGAGTAAGCCCTGCGCCGCATTACTCCCTATGCTGCACCGATTTAGCCCCTTTTGTTTGTGTAGCTTTTGAAATTCTGTGTAATTACTTGTGTGATGATAATGATAATGTTGACTGTACCCTACAATACTAGGAGGAGAGCTCAGCATGTCCAGTGACCTTGTGTGGCCCATTTGAGAGAATATGATCTCTGCAAATCTCCTTTGCTTAGGGAGTAAGTGTGTTATTTAGTAATTTAGTTAGTTGGTATGAGCTAGTTAGGTAGTTACTAGTTAATTAAGTAAGTAGCCCCGTTCTTTTCTGACTTTCTTTCTGTCTTTCTTTTTATCTTCCTTTCTTTCTGTCAGTGTCTTTTTTTCTCTCTCTTTGTTAAATTATTTCAACTTCTACAAGTTTGCCCACATCCAAAAAGTCCCGGTAGGGATTCAAGGGTTTTTCAGTGTAAGAGACCACAGAAAAGTGCTTTCGGTTTCAATTCCACCTCTAGACTCCTGGATGCCCTCTGTGAGCTGGTGCAGACGACTCTTTGACATAAGCTGATGAAGTGATGATGGGGGGCTTGTGCGTTACATCTCTTCAGGCCCTCCTTCACACACGCACACACACACACACGCACGCACGCGCACGCACACACACACACACACACACACACACACACACACACACACACACACACACACACACACACACACCTGGGGCACACATGGCTGTGAAACATTCATTCCAGCTGGCTGATTCAAATAAATATTTTATAAATACTATATAATAAATGCTTTACAAACACATCATCTCACCCCAGAGAATAACTATTCACTAAAGGGATTGAGACAGAAAGATTTCCACCTCTAATTCCATGAAAACATGATGTGGTATGACCTGTAAAAATATATTGCGTTGTATTGCAGCTATATACTAGTCTGGCTATCACTATACTAAGCTCAATCTTTTAAGATTGAACATTATGGGGAGGCTGCGATTTGTTTCTACTGCACAAGAGGCGTGATCAATGGGCATCGTTCAAATGACAAATGAGGTTCACCCAGCCTAGCTCTATACCTGAATGCTAGACAATGGTGTGATACTGATGTTTTGAAATGAGAGGTCTACCTCACTGTAATGACTTGTTGGAGGTTGGGATGTCTGCCAACCCTATTTGTGGGTTCTGACACCTTTAAGTGAGAGGGAGGAAACTTCCTGAGGAGTTTCTGGTGATGTTTCACACGGGATCACTGTCATCAGACATCATACACAAACCACATCTTACTGCCTATTTCAACCAGGCTGATATGCCAATACCAACTGATCAATGTAGGCCATGGCAGGCCACGCGTGGGTTTGGAAAGTTTTGTTGATAGCGTCAGACCACAGAACTGCTGGGTTTTCAGTTTTTACTCGCATACACTCAGTGCCTGTTTTATTCAAGATGGAAGATTGCATTTAAGCAGACTGCAAATGTTGTACAGATTGTGTACTGCTGCAGTCTATGGTGCAGTGACCTGTATCTGATAACATACTTTGTTTGTCCTCCCATATAAGAGTTCCTTTAACTTTTACTGAATGATCATTTGTGTTACTGCACCACACTGCCAACTATTGGTCAGGAAGTGAAAATAGCCAGGCTTCACAGAACTTTCAAATAAATTGTGTTTATTTGCATTCAACTACATATTCATTTGCTGCCCTATGGGCAAGTGCACAACAGATTGTCCTTTGCGGAAAACATCATGAGGAACTGCCTAATGCAAATGAATCAATAAAGGGCATAAACACTTTTGTTTATGTCTTGTGTTGTGGCAGCACAGTCCTTTTCCGTCTGTTGTACTTCTCTTTTTCTTGTCAGTAGCGATAATGAGGTGGGAATTATTCATTCTCAGCTGCCCCACTGGTAATTTATTCTTCTTTTATTCTGTAAAGCAACTTGTAGGTCACAATAATTACCGTAACATACTTACAGTAGACCTACTGAGTTGTGCCACTAATTATCAGTGTCTACACTCCCACAGGGAGTTGTACCCAAAACTGCCATCAAGCTCTACTGAATGTCTTAGTTTAGGGTCCCAGTTCTCCAACACGCTCATCCATACTTGTGTAAGATGTCTTGTTGAGTAAGTAACAGGTTGTGTGTGTGTGTGTGGGTGCGTGAGCGTCAGTGTACGTGCGTGTGCTTGTATGTAAATGTGCATGTGTGTGCTTGTTCATCACTCCCGATTCATCACTCCCGATACACATATTGTGCCTGTCTATTCTGCCTGCTTAACGTTGCCTCCCCTCCACACACACTCACACACACACACACACACACACACACACACACACACACACACACACACACCCTGAGGCTTGGCAGCGGTACCTCTGCACTTGGGGTCAAAGGTTAATGGTGGCTCGCGGCGCCAGGCATTTCTTCAAGATCCCGCTTGGGTTTTGTCAACAGCAAGGCTGTCAAGGCAGATTAAGACTGCCAGAGCCAGGGAGAGCACACGGACAGGACTCATAATCACTGTCAACCCCCTCTCTCTCTTTCTCTCTCTTTCTCCCTCTATCTCATTCTCTCTCTCTTTCCTTCTTTCTCTCTTCATCTCTCCTCAATTTCCCTCCTTTTCTTTCCCTCTCTATTTCTCTCCCTCTCTTTTTCTCTCTGTTTCTATCTTTCCATCACTTTGTTTGTCTTTGATAATATAATGAGCTAGAGGTTATCTTGGATTGGAAACAGAGAATAAGAGGAAGAAACTTTTGCACCAAATTGTTGGGAAACTTAAGTACAGGATGGAGCCAGCCATTCTCCATCTTGGGTTTTTTTTCCCTACACAGAGGTGCAAGGGATTGTGGGTACTTGAATTCCGCATGATCATCTGTTTGTCAACACAGAGAGGGGCTAAGAAGATCAACCTTCCCTTCAGGGCATGATATTTAGAGACAGATTTAAGAGCTGTGAGCTGAGCTGAGAGCTGAGTGTGTGTGTGTGTGTATGTGTGTGTGTGTGTGTGTGTGTGTGTGTGTGTGTGTGTGTGTGTGTGTGTGTGTGTGTGTGTGTGATGTGTGTGATGTGACCCTTCAACACAAGGTATGATAAGAATTGAGTGTATACGTATATAAGATGGGTTTGGCTTGAATGTCAATCCTCTCTGTCTCGTCTGAAAGGTGAAACAGCAGCTTTGGACAAGAAAATGAGTGAATGAGTGATGGCCTAATGCTATCTCATATAGCAGAAATTGGAATCTAAACTCAAATCTATCTTTTAACAGGATTTTCACAGTGAAATTCCCAAGTAAAACATATAAGAATCCATAACGATAAAAAACTTGTAGGCCTAATCTTGTCAGAAACTACCAGCCAGAAACTTTCCAGGGCGTTGTGCCAATGTGTTCTGGTTCTCATTCTGTAGGCCTATTTGGTTTTTGTTTCTATACCATACCTAAACGATAGGACCTGTTGATTCCTGTAAAAACAAAATGGCCAGTTAAAGGTATCAGAGTTGTATGTAATTCCAGATAAGCCGTGTATAACGAGTAATTGTAAACAGACACAATGTGAGCTTGTGATAACGCAT
>NC_085013.1:6566075-6571420 GCF_963854185.1 Sardina pilchardus
TCTTCTGGTTCTCACTTCCTGCAAACCCCAGATCACCACCCCCCCCCACACCCACCTCCCACCTCCTCTTCCTCCCCCCGTATGTCCCAGGCTTGTGCGTCCTCTCCTTTGGCCCGGGGCTATACTTGTGCCCCCGCTGAGGCTGCCCCATGTGGGGTTGGGTCGGGGTGGGAGTGGAGGGGGGGATAGGGGGGGGGGGTGAGTACGGGTGGACGCCGGGGGAGTGGGTGGCTTGTTTGCACAGCTGCTCCGTCAGTAGTGGATCAGTGGGGAGGCCGGGACTCAAAGCTCTGCTCTGAGCCCAGCGCGAGGGCTCGTCCGCTGGGCTGTCCACGGGGTCGAGGCCCCCACTGACCCCTCACCCCTGGGGTTATGCGCTGGAAGGCCTGCGCTCAAGGGGGCCGTTGTGCTCAGCACACAGAGGCTTTTGGTTCGGCCACTCGTCATCAATGTCACCGATCTGCTCCAAAGGGATTGATTAGGAAGTCTGTGATTTGTCATTCACAGTGTGTCTGTGTCTGTGTGTGTGTGCAGGCGTATGTGAGGACATAAGTATGAGCATGTGTGCCTGTGTGTGGGTGCGTGTGTGTGTGTGTGTGTGTGTGTGTGTGTGTGTGTGTGTGTGTGTGTGTGTGTGTGTGTGTGTGTGTGTGGGTGTGTACCACACTGACACACTAGGCCCACTCTAGGCCCACTGCTATCAGTTTCAGTTTCAAATGGTGTCTACATCTCTTTATTGTTTTGGGTCGGCTCTCAGGCAATGATGACTTGACCATGGATGGAGTGTGTTTGACTGGCTGGAGCTCTTTCAGCTGGCTTCATGCTAGCGGGGGACAAAGGTCATCTGGGGCGGAGGGGGGGTCAGAGATGGATGCCGTGTTTGTTCCAGGGCCTGGGATGTTGACGCATCCGTCTTAATTAAGAGTCTGGAACATCTCGACCCTCGGCCCAGGGCCACTTCAGCTATCTCCCATCTCCGAGGGAGTGCTTCGGAGAAAAAACCCGCAACGTTTCAGCAACGGCAAAAAAAAAAATCGAAAGAAGACACACACGGTCCAGACAAACTCATTGCTCTCTCTCGCCGCAACCTAAACAAGGAACGATGATTTTCTAACTGCGAAATCCCTCCGGCCAATAAACAATTTCATCGTCTGTGCGTTGTGGAGATCGCATCGCTGACAGATGCTGTCCCTCTCATGTTAGAGTCTGTCCGTATGGATTTGTGGTAACGCAGAGTTCGCGTATGTCAGAACATTTCTGTCGTTATTCATTCGCGAGTCGTATACAACCATGATTTCATTCACCCTGCGGGCTTACAGGATTTATTTGCACACGTTGCCATGATAGTGAGGGTGGTGGGGATTACTAATCCTCTTCCCGTTCTCGCTAAACTAACTCTGAAAGAGAGAGCAGGACAGAGGGAGAGAGAGAATAAGGGGGAGAAAGAGAGAGCAAAAGAGAGAGTAAGAGAGAGAGAGCAGGAGGGAGAGAGAGAGAATAAGGGGGAGAAAGAGAGAGCAAGAGAGAGACTATAAAGAGGGAGAGGGGTTTGGGCCATGGCTTGGCTGAACTCCCCATGAACTGAGACTGATTTATTTTCACTGGAGCCTGTTCCCTCCTCTACAGAGGGCTCGATGTGCAAGCACTTCTCTCTCCCTCCCTGCTCTCGCACTCTTCTGATACTCGCTTTAATAACCCTGATTTAATGCACATCACTCAGGCTGCAGGGTTGCAGGGAAGATGGCAAAAAAAAAGCCCACTGATCCTATTTCCTTTTCATGAATGTGATCACTTCAACCCACACAGAACCTGGTGAAATTGGAGGGACTCAGATGTAATGTAATGTAATTTAGGTTAATGGACAAGACAGGCCTACAATCCTCTCCCTTCATAAGCCTCAAACACTCAGGTCTTTAAATCGGAAAATTAAAGACGAACTCATCATGAAACAAGTGAGCACCTTAATAACATAGTACACTCATTTATGTCCATGTGGGCGCAGAGGAAGTTGATAGAAATAAGTAATTCCTAGTAAGTAGTTAGTGTTTGTGTGTGTGTGTGTGTGTGTGTAGGTACCCGTTCCACATAGAATTACCACCTTAGACACAAACACACAACACACACACGCACGCACGCGCGCGCACACACACACACACACACATGCACATACGCACGCACACACACACGCACGCACGCACACTAACACACACACACACACACACACACACACATGCGCACACCTGTGGAGCTCCTCTCGTCCCTAGGGTCTGCAGTGCACTGGTGTCATTGCTGAAAGCCCAACTCACCTCATCAATCTCAGTCAGCATCTGAGGCCCTTCAGCCCTGCCTAGTACCGACTCCCTCCAACTCCCAATACCTACACAGCAGGGAGAGTGTGTGGGAGCAAGCACATACACATTGTAGAAGTGAGTGTGTCCAAATGCACACCACTTGTGTGTATACATATAGCATATGTCTATGAGTGTGTTTGTGTGTGTGTGTGTGTGTGTGTGTGTGTGTGTATGTGTGAGAGAGAGAGAGAGAGAGAGAGAGAGAGAGAGAGAGAGGGGGGGGGGGGGTGTTTCTGCACATGTATGATTATATGGTGGAGGAGAGGGTAACCCCTTTGTGTGTATAACGTTTCGGGGGTGGGCTGTAGACCTGTGTTTTATCAGAGGTGTTGAAACGTGCAAGTATTGGCTGTCTGACTGATGGACATTTTAATATGACTGTGAGTGTGTGTGAGTGAGTGAGTGTGTGTGTGTGTGTGTGCTTGTGTAAGTGTGTGTGTGTGTGTGTGTGTGTGTGTGTGTGTGTGTGTGTGTGTGTGTGTGTGTGTGTGTGTGTGTGTGTGTGTGTGTATGTGTGTGTGTGTGTGTGTGTGTGTGTGTGTGTGTGTGTGTGTGTGTGTGTGTGTGTGTGTGTGTGTGTGTGTGTGTGTGTGTGTGTGTGTGTGTGTGTGTGTGTGTGTGCATGTATTTTGGCTGGGTGGTTCTACATCTGCCACTGAAGTCTGCAGGATGGTGCTAAGCTTCTCCAAGTACGACAGGTCTAGTGTGTTGTTAACCCTGCACACTCAGAAGTCCTCTGCAAAGTCTGCATACTCTGGAGTCTTCAAACTTCAAACTTATATGTGATGAAACACTGTCTCATAGCTTTTCTCTGAAAAGGGGTTCCCTTTTTAAAAAAATACTGACTGAATACTGACACATATTCAGAATAAGGGACCCTCCTGGAATTCTCCTGATTATCTTTGTCTGCATTGCATCAATGATTTGTTGCTAGGCTACTATTCTCTGTTGTCATTGTTTTGGGGCATTGGTCAGTGTCTCAGTGATGATTTGAGGTCTGGTTATTTCTGCTGCTGCAGACAGTCCACAGATGACCCCTGCTGGACAAAGTGAAGTTTTTTTGTGACTGTCAGCTGGCATATAAACATGTCAAACATGTCCAGACAGGCACATGCACACACACACACACACACACACACACACACACACACACACACACATACACACACACACACACACACACACACACACACACACACACACACACACACACACACACACACACACACAGACACAGACAGAAAGAAGGCCAATTATCCATACAATGAAACACAAACCAGACCTTTGGCACAGAATGTCAGACATACTATAGCAAAACTACCACACATTACAAAAGTAACACATTTAGATATCTCACTGAGGCCAATCAGAGTAAGTAACTCTGGTTATGTGTATGTGTACCAACATACATGTGTTCAGTCGTTCCCTCCAGATTGACTTGCACAGTACATGTGTGGAGAAGAGTGAGGCTTACTGTAATAGGAAGTATTGTTCAATCTTTTGCAAATGCTGCCCCCGAGTGGTAGATCGTGGCACTAATATGTATGCAAGATTGCTAAACTATAACTGTAATGGGTCTACATTAAGGATATTGGGACACACACACACGCACACCACACGCACACGCACACGCACACGCACACGCACACGCACACGCACACACACACACACAGAGTTTACAAATAAACATGAATACACACACACTTAACACCCAGGAGAAAAATACAGAGGGGAAGTAAAGAGGTTAGTGTGTGCTTGTGGTTTTGAATTGTTTAGGCCTTTAACCTTGAATTGGATGACATCAGCCTGAGCCACCCTGTAATCTCTCCTTCTCTCTCTCTCTCTCTCTCTCTCTCTTTCTCTCTCCCTCCTCCAAGTCCAAACAAACACACCGGACACACTCCACATCCACCCGCGTATACTCTGTACTCACCACGTACTCCATCATCAGCTCGACTCAAACTCAACACAAATGCCCACCTCTTTAAGTGTGCGTCCCAATACGTGCACATCTTATTTCCTCCTCACAAAACAAATGGTCAGAACCAGGGTGGTCCCCCACTGCAGTAACAACGCCGCTTGTAGTGCACTTGCACTTTGCTTGGCCCCGCGGCAATGCTGTAGCCTGGACATATTCAGACTCTTTCACAGTAGTCTAGTAACTCTCCATTGTATTGGGAAACATTTGCAACACTTGCATCGTAGTTTCCTAGTTTGCCTAAACTTTACAAACTGTCAATAAACAGCATCAACAGTCAGGACACAATGTATGTGGGTCTACCTTTGCTGTAAATACATTTCTGCATTCTTCCAACTGCATTTTTTGACGTTTGCTGGTGTGGCTACTTTTGTTTATTGCAATAAGTTTGGGTTGCCAGACTACATCTCCCTGAAAGAAGATCTATAGAGAGGCAGGGCCAGACTAGCAACGCCGCCCAAGCCATTGAAAATAATGGGTTTCAGAGTGTAGTGGTGCCTTTGCTGCTTCCTATATGTAGAGGCCTTGAGGGAGCACAGAGGGGGGATGGACGCAGGGATGAGAAAGACCCTGTTTACACTTTAAAGAGGAGTTTTGGGTGACTGGATCACATGCAGACTGCACACAAAAGGATAAAATAAACAACACTATTGTGTTTGTTTGCTTAAACCACTTGCTGACAGTTTGTGATGCATTTGACTACATACATGTGTACCCACCTCCCTTACAAGGAGAGCAAGATAGTAACCAAATAGCTTAGGCAGTAAAATCAGCTGTGGCCAGTGAAGGTCTCTGGCTGTACACCTTACACAGCGGTGTGTCTTAGCTGTCCACTCTTAGCTGTTTGAGAGACACATTCAAACCAAGCGTAAGCAGGGCGTAATGGATGAAAGTAAGGTAGGAGGGGCATATGGCCTTTTCTTCCCCTCAATTTTTTGCTTTGAGGAGCTGACACACTTTCCTAAACATACACTCCCAAACCGTTGTTCATTTATCACACTTCAAATGCTTGTCAA
>NC_085013.1:6571620-6584120 GCF_963854185.1 Sardina pilchardus
AAAAAGGAGAAGTGACCTGTTTCCCTAAAAAATAATGATACATGCTACAAATGGGACCATTCTTTCTCTTTTTGATGTCATTCAGCCATTCTTCTTGTCGTCAGTCTTGTTGCCATTCTACACATTATCCATGCTAAAACTAAACCCAGGCATCTAACTCATCGATATCGTATGGTCTCTTTGTCCTTCTCTCTGTGTCTGTCTGTCGCTCTCTTTCTCTTGTATAATTGGTTTACTTTAGTTTCTGTGTTTTTATGTGGAGTTTCCATCGTGCTCCGGCCCTGCTGTGGTTCCAGCGTGTCGGGCCAGCAGCAGTAAAAACGCTCGCAGGACAGGAGGCGCAGAGCCGCCCGCTGCCCCCAAACACCAGCTACAGCTGTCTGACGGCGGCCGCGGACAGAGGGAACACAGGACTACACATACACACACACACACACACACACACACATACATACTCACAGGGTCAAATGCAAAATAAAATACACATGCACTCTCATGCACACATTAACACACACACACACACACACACACACAGTCACACAAACATAGTCACACATATGCATAGGAGAGAAAGAAAGGCAGGCAGGCTGACAGACAGCGAGAAGAGAGAGAGAGAGAGAGAGAGACTCACAAATTACAAAGCTTTGATAGCTATGTGGTCTTGTGCAACCATACGGGTTTAGTTGAGATGTCAAACATTTCTGCATAAAAAGCTTAGCAATAAAAGCAGCTTCATATAGGCTATAAATGATTAATTCTTGATTCATCTTCTGAATCTTCAAGTGCTTTTGTCGCCAATTATAATTTGTGTCTATCCTCAGAGAGATAAGCCTCCCCTTCTGAGCTGGTTTTCTGCTAAAAGTTCATTTGCTCAGCACGACAGCTTTTGGATGCTAATCCTGAAACTCTTTAAAGTGTCACAGACAGTGTGAATTGTCTATGGTGCTGCCATATGCTATAATTTTAGGTGTTGTTTGGTGATTAAAGAAATGTTTAATCTTAAGGAGTCTGCCCCCTGCTAGTAATTCATCTCCTAGTCATGTAAGACATTTCTGTGAAGTTGGATCTTCATGGCAGGACAAAACATGTTTTTCAGACTCATTTCTCAACATGCCTTAGAAATTAAGCTCGGCTTCAGTACAAGTATTCCATATCTTGATTATTGCATGTGCATTTGTTTAGTATAAATCCCCTGAGGCGGCATGTTGTGTATCTTACATCGAAATCATCGCCCTTCTGACTGTGTTCACCAACTAAACGCCTTTTTCCTCAACTGATAGACTTTGTTATATTTCTTTGTATCAATAATGAAAAATGGGCTCACTGCAACAAATGGTTCCTGGACCTCGTCCCTGGTTCCTTATTCTTTTCCGTGAGTTCACTTCACACATAAGTTTGCACCTGGTAAATAAATGTTTCTAAGTAGCTTGAGCTTACGTAATAATACAGTATCAATTCATCTGTAGAGTGTAGACTTGAATCTGTGGACACTGGTCCGCCATATACAATTAGGCTACTCTCATAGCATTGTAGGCTACAATATGAATGCTCAGCTGTCTATGCAGCGAAGATGCTGAATGTTCAGCACAGATGACCGCTCTGTCATTTGTAACCCAAGCCCTGCGCGTTGTTAGTTCGTGTATCTCTGGCCTGGATCTGTCCGCAGAGGGAGGGTTGGGTGGACGGCCCGCAGGCGAAGCCAGGCCGCCGCTCAGTCACGGGTGTGGCCGCGCTGACCTCATCCCCGTTGGCTTTTTACAGCACGGGCCGAGCCTTTAAAAAAAAAAGAGTCACTGAAGTCACTGTAAACATCCAAGAGGGGATCCAGGCAGAATGGGCTAAATGGAAACCAGGCGTTTCGTGTTAATTGGATTATGCCCATACAACAACAGGCTTGCGCTGACATTTGTTTGCGAGGCTCCTCTGAAATCACATATTCAGCTTGGGAACCTTCATATGGGCTGGCTACACTGAAGTCTGATCACGACACTAG
The DNA here is from genome assembly GCF_963854185.1 of Sardina pilchardus. Taxonomy (NCBI): domain Eukaryota; kingdom Metazoa; phylum Chordata; class Actinopteri; order Clupeiformes; family Clupeidae; genus Sardina; species Sardina pilchardus. The sequence goes on from NC_085013.1 coordinate 6,573,614, forward strand.
ATGTTATGTTAACTCTAACTTGTGACAAATGCATCAAGTTGTGTGCAGAATTGGGTAAATAACCCAAATGAATTGCATTGGGTTTATGTTGAGTTTTCACAATGTCTTAATCGTTGTCTCACATTCTTCAGCTCCTTAATGTTTATTGGCTTTTAACAATGTGCAAATGTTCTTGCGTGCCTTTGCTACTAGTTGTAAGGCACGGGTAATCGACTGGTGCAATAAAGTTTAAACCTTCTCTAACCTATTGCGATCTCAGTAAACTTGTAGCCTATTTATAGTCTAGTATTCAAACAGACCTTTTACCATAAAATAATGTGGACTTTCTGTTTGAAAATGAAATAACACATCTTTGTAGTACGCACAAGTTGCTCTGTGAAGAAGTTCCACACACTGCAAGTTGTTAATGTTAATGTTACAACTACAACTATAAACCACTACACAGCAGTTGGTTATTAATTGAAAAGGCACCCCTCGAGGTCGTTGGGATATACGAAAGTTTGTCTGAGCGCAGGCATGCGGAGAGGAGCAGAATACCGGCAGACAGAAAACTTTGCCCAACACGTCACTGTAATTTGATCCTCCACTCGGCTCTTTAAAGAAATAAGAGATGACCTGTCTGAATGAGGACGTGCCGCATCGTCCTTTGAGCTTCAGGAGGGAAGAATCTACCGGACGGACGAAGAGAAAATGACGGGCTATTTACCAAATCCTTTAAGGGGAAATAAGAAAGCCTGACCCGGTTTGTAGGCGTGATGTGATTGCCGGGAGAAGTTCAGACAACTTAACGTTCGCACACCAAAAAGAGGAGTCACAAGGTATGTTTAAGATTTTTTTTTTTAATGCAAATCTGTACCGCGAAATGCATGCTCGATTGACAGGGAATATCAGTGAAAAGAGTGCAGGATTTGGAAGTTGATGGAATTATACCGCTTCTCTTTTGGGTCCCGGTACAACCACCCACAAATTTCTTGCAGCGGTGAAAGATAGAACAGGTTTTCGCTTCGCTGAGTCGTGGGCGATCCAAGTTGCTGCAGTCAGGGGTTTCAGCTGGTAGCCTTGTGTGTCTGGCACACCTGTGCGCTTTGACCATTTTTGGACAACATTCACAAGGAAAGTCTGGGTGCAGCGATATTACACGTGGACTTGGATAATAAAGTCTGGATTCTGTGATGTAGCTGGAATGACAACAAGAGTTTCAGAAGAGATTTGCAGTGGTCCTTAGATGCTGTAGTGCCGTCTTTATTGGTTTTATGGATTCTTGATGCTGATGTGTCGGCTGAGTTAAAATCTTCCTGAGGTTGTAGATGCCTTCGATGCCTGACATATTGGTGGTTTTCAGTAGCTTTCACGGCGGGCTCCTGTATCTATAGATTTTGTCAATGTAAACATTGTGACATTGTGATAAATAAACTCAGTTTAAATGTAGTTATTTTCACCTGAGGCCCACTGGTTTTTGGCCACTCTATCTGCATGTTATTATCCGAGTGGGGGTTCTGGGGAACATATTTGTGCATCTTTTTTTGCTGGGAAGCATCCTCCTGTATGGAATATGGTATGTATTGTATATTGAGCATACAACAGACCCACCTTTCTTGTCAGTGTTTGTCTGTGCCATGGGTGGTGGGGTGGTGGCTGGTTGCTGCTACTCCTGTTCTTGCGTTTAGATATTGGATGGGGAAGGAAAACCTCAATGACACACATGTGGTCATCCCACTTCCAATGTGAGGAGTCAGTTAAGTATGTGTGTGTGTGTGTGTGTGTGTGTGTGTGTGTGTGTGTGTGTGTGTGTGTGTGTGTGTGTGTGTGTGTGTGTGTGTGTGTGTGTGTGTGTGTGTGTGTGTGTGTGTGTGTGTGTGTGTGTGTGTGTGTGTGTGTGTGTATGTGTATGTGTATGTGTGTGTGTGTGTGTGTGTGTGTGTGTGTGTGTGTGTGTGTGTGTGTGTCGGCAGCCCTTGCCTGAGATGTTTACACCTCAGTGCAGAGGAATGTCCAGGGCTATATTTATGGCCCACTGATAATGCATGTGAGCACGGCCACACAAGCCTGTCATTACACACGCCGCCCGGACTCGAGACACAAGGTAAAGACAGGAGGCGAGGAGAGATGGAGGGAGAGAGAGAGAGGGAGAGAGGGAGGGAGAGAAGGTAGTGGGGGAAGGGTTAACATACTATAGAGAGCACAGGAGAGCAAAGTAGATGAATGAAGAGAAGGAGAAACCCAGCAGAGGAGGTGTTTTAAGGATTGACTAGAGAGAGAGAGAGAGAGAGAGGAGGAAGAGTAGAATGGGAGACGAAGAAGGGAGATGGAGTGCTGTTAAAAAAAAACAACAACAGGAGTGAAGGAGAGATTAGGAGGAATACTCGAGGAGAATGGCCAGCTGGCTTAACCTACTCTCCCAGCAAAAAAAAAAAGGTCTACACATGGTGCCCATAAAGTGCAGCTGTTATAGAGCTGTCATTACCTCCGCACAGAGTAAATATGCTACCAGCGGCCCAAATAGAGCTGTATTGTGCACCAGGCCATTCAGCAGAGCTCCTAGATGTGGTCGGGTCACTGTTTGGTAGAGACCTTCATTTCCGCCAGCAAGTTATGTGACAGGGGCACTTGAGAGGAATACAAACATATCCACAGACACACACACACAGGCACGCACGCACGCGCACACACACACACACACACACACACACACATACACACACTCTCTGTTGGGATTTCCTTGCCGGCGGATCAGGTTGCAGCAGCAGTCTCGTCGAGGGTCACAGGTCAAGCAGCAGAGAAAATGAGCTTGTGTTTATTTCACTTTGATATTTCTTCTTTTTTTCGCTCAGTATCTTCGTAAATATGTGTATCATATGCACTATTCTCTCTCTCCATCTCTTGTATTGCTGTGATATTGGCGGTGTGGGTGCTGGAGAGTGTATAGTCTCTTAAGGTTTTGGGAGTTTTTTTTTTTTAAATGCATGTGATATGGTAACTCATTCTATTCTGAGAGGGGCAGGAGTGGCCTGGTGTTTAGCTGTTGTTTTATGTGGTTGTAAATTGCTGCTGGAAAAACAACGGGGAAAGTGAGAAGGTTCTGCGTCAGGTCGTAGTGGTGTGGAGTATAAGACGGAGTATAAAACGGTGTGTGTGGTGTGTGTGTGTCTCTTACCTCACAAGAAACACACAAACACACAGACACATTGTCAGATTTTCTTGGCATGCGCTAACCTGCATGAAGACTTACACACATACACACACACACACTTACAAATACACATTCACATACAGTACGTACACACACACACACACACACACACACACACACACACACACACACACACACACACACACACGCACGCACACACGCACACACACTGACCCAGATCCGCATATGGTCCACCCTGAGTTATTGGGCTGAGAAGCCAGTTGGATCTGGACAGAGACAGTCCTGAAAAACAACAGTAGGGACTTGGAGATGTTTGAGGTGATATCATTAAACAGACCAATTGCTTACATCATCGCAGCTGTGTGCTTGGTGGGGACATTATGTGTGTGTGTGTGTCTGTGTGTGTGTGTGTGTGTGTGTGTGTGTGCGCGTGTGTGTATGTATGTGTGTGTGTGTGTGTGTGTGTGTGTCTATATCTCCTCCACCATATGTGCTCAGCAATGTGCATGCTCAACAGTTGTTAGTGTGCTTACGGCGTGTGGGTGGGTGTATGCGATGCGAACAGATGCAGCTCGACTATAGGATCTGCAACAGTCTTTGGAGCGGCGGCTCGGCTCCTATGGGGGAGTCCTCGGGAGAGCGCTGGTGCAAAGGGCCCAGTCAGCAGCAGATAGTTTCCACATCTGCCGTCAGCTGAGGGGCGCCAACTGGACACCGAGAGCCTCTACATCATCCCCCAAACACTCACAGCCTTCACATTGGAACCCAACGTGAATTTGAACATCCATATTGCAGTGTGATTGCTGCGTAAATACCATTTCTGTATAACAATGACAAGCTTTAGGATGAGGTCACCCTGGGACCAATGCTGGTATTAGGTCTATGGTTAATTGTAATATGGGTGGCGTGATACAAGATGTTTATATATACAGTATATATCTCTGTGGGGGGAAATGGATGTTTCTCCCTACAGCATGTAAATCTGACTCAGTTTATAATACACCCTTGCCCAGATACTATTTCTAACCCTCAATTGTCAAACAGCCTTTCGTTGGTATGTGGGACCAGCTTTATGGAAGACTACATTTCAATAAATATACCCTTGCGGTTTGTTTTTCAAAGGGCCGTCTTAATCTTCCACACAGGTTCTTGCTTGGGCTTATGTTTACGTTAAATACGTGCCTTGTGCTGGTGCTCTGTTACAGGCAGCCAATTTAGGGATTGGCGACTTCAATAGTATATATAAAGCTGAACATGCATACTACATCACTCGGATCTAGAGATTCAGAAAATTATACGGTTATAAGATGATGCATATTAGGCCTTTAATAAGATGGATTTGAATGCAGCACATCCAGCTATTCGGTCACAAAAGGCAAACTACATAAGACTGAATATGGCACCAAGGCTTCTTGGAGAGCAGGGTGAGTGATTCATTGCGGCTGTCTTTTTGAAAACCGATGGTAACACTAGCAAACTTGGACAAAGACAGTGAGACCTAATTAAGGATACTAAAAACAGTCATAAATTTCTCCCTACTTCAACAAGTCAGGCTTAAATCACGTCGAGTCAATGGACAATAGATCATCATGTAGTAAGCTATTGTTTTTTTGTATTCAGCAATGAGCCGTGAATGGGAATGTTTTGAAGTAGCTTCATAGTTTAAATATGTCACAGCAGAAGTGACATCAGTTCGATCATGAATGTGATTGTGAATGATGAATGTGTTCCACAGAGGTCAAAGCCTCTCTGTATTGCAGACAGCGTTGCAGACAGCATTAAGATATCCAAGAGCTTATGTGGACTAAATGGGGATGTGTGAACAAACACCTCCGATTAATTGCATTCAGCAAGCAGGGGCTTGTTTTGTCACAAGTTGGAGTTATATCCCACGGTATCCCATAATCCCTAGCACTTCCTTGTGTAGTTGACCCCCCCCCCCTTCCCAACACACACACACACACACACACACACACACACACACACACGTCCCCGTCACACAGAGTGAGCAGCGCTTAAGCGCAGCGTTTGGCACATAGCCAGATAAGTGTAAGGGCCACACACAGTTGTACCTGAGGGAAACAGAAAGAGAGAGAGAGAGAGAGAGAGAGAGAGAGAGAGGGAGGGTCAGGGTGAGCTCTGGGCTCCCATAGTGCTTTTCGACCTCATCAGTCTGAGGCACGCACTGGAGGAAGTCTCCACTTTGCTCTCACTTTTCTTCTCTGTTGCTACACTTCTTCACCAGCTGTTTCTCCCTGTCTGTCTGTCTCATGCATGCCTCTGTGTGTGCTCTCTCTCTCTCTCTCCCTCCCTCTCTCTCTCTCTCTCTCTCTCTCTCTGAGGGCCTAGTTTGGAGATGGGTGGTCCTTCTGGTCCACCTCCTCTTGTCCCTCACCTCCATGTTAAACAGGCCTGTTGTGGTGCTGGAGGTGGGGGTGTCGCGCGTTCACACGCTCCAGGGGAAATTAGCGTCGCCGTGCTGAAAGGGTTTAGGCTTGTCGAATGCATCGCTGACATCCAGCTGTTTGTGTGTGTGTGTGTGTGTGTGTGTGTGTGTGTGTGTGTGTGCGTGTGTGTGTGAAGGGGAACTTGGGGCTGGGTGTAGCACGCAGAACAGGCGTTGTGGTCCTCATTCAGGCCACATGGCTGAGGGAACAGCCATATTTCTGTCAGCATCTCGGAATTCATTCCATGCCTGGGATGTTCAGTGTCCACAAAGATATTTCTGTGAGGGTCAGTAGAAATACGACCACAAAACAGTGTTGTGTCCAGGAAGATGACAGGGTAGGCAGGACTGGGGAAACAACATATGAGCTGTCAAGGGTATAGCAGAGCTGAATCATTAAGTGAATGCAAATCATTTCATTGATCTCTAATGATTGGTTGGTGGATTTATTCATTCATGTTTTGTTTGTGAAGTATTCAGCGTGTTGACGAAAGCAGGCATGCTTGAAGGTGCTCTAAGCGATGTTACGAGGTTTCTACGCTAGAACATCTTTTGTCCCATGCAGCAAACATCACCTCGCCATCCACTAGATGCCTGTGCCCTGAATACACTGTTAAAAACACAGTCTCTGTGGACAGCCAAGGCTCTGAAAACAGCAACAAAAGCCACTTGGTCCAGCCTGGACCATAAAAACATAACTATAGCTGTTCCAGCTAATCACCGACGAGATGCATGTTTGGAGAGTTTCAATTGCACGGGAGGGAGGGGGAGGGAAAAGCCCGCTAGCTCTCTGTTTACCAACATCATTTAGATCACCTTTAACCTATTGGGAAGCTATTACTACAGTCCTATAGTAGACAAACAGCAGCACATCTTGCATTGAAAAAGGCACAGTCTTACAAGATCTCCACAAAAAGCCATAGAACTCAGCATGACTTACTGCTGACATAGATCACAGCTTACTGATCACACAGATCATATAGCATTATCTTGGTATTGTATCACATATTTGCATTCATGTATTTACACATGCTGATATATTATGATACATGTGGATTTGTATCCATGTGTTGCATAACAACAGTGTATCAACGTTCTAAACAAAAGTAATGAATGGATGAATATGTTGCACACCCTCAAAGGGAAATTATATTTCATAAACAATAGCTGTTATTACATTCAATTACATTCTCAGTTCATAGGACAGATGCTGCTGTCAGCATAGCGGGCTAGTCTGAAACTGATGGATTGCTAGCTGGTCTCTTATGAATAGTGACAGTTTGAAAAGCAATTTATGATTTATGAGTAGTGATCTGTAACACTTATTGTTTTCACAGACTACCGAAGCAGTTGCTATGAAGTATTGTTGTGATAAGTGTCACAGAGCGGGTTGGTCTGTGATTGTGTCCATGGGGCAGAACACCAGACCGGTCTGTGATTGTGTCCATGGGGCAGAACACCAGACCGGTCTGTGATTGTGTCCATGCACACACCAGACCGGTCTGTGATTGTGTCCATGCACACACCAGACCGGTCTGTGATTGTGTCCATGGGGCAGAACACCAGACCGGTCTGTGATCGTGTCCATGGGGCAGAACACCAGACCGGTCTGTGATTGTGTCCATGGGGCAACACACTTGACTGGCCAGTCTTCTCGATTGTGTGTCTGAGTTTCTCTTCTGCCTTCATCCTCCCCCCAAGTGTAAGTCTTTAAAACCTCAAACCTCAGTCCTGCCTCTCTCTCTCCTCTCTCTCTCTCTCTCTCTCTCTCTCTGTCTCTTTGTCTCTTTCTCTCTCTCTTCCCATCTCATTCTCTCTCTTCCTCTCTCGCTCTTTCTCTCTCTCTGTCTGTATTTCTCCCCATCTCCTCTCTCTCTTTCTCTCTCTCTCTCCCCCTCATCTCCTCTCTCTCTTTCTTCATCCCTTCTTCGTCAATATGGAAGGAATCCCTTTTGTGTCCCGCTGCTGTAATTTGTTCTCAGGCCTATAGTTATGGACTGGAGTAATTGCATAGAGCAGTGTAGTGCTTTTTCTACACTATGGTCTTTTGCTGTTGTATTGGGAGCCTCTCTCTCTCTCTCTCTCTCCCTCTCTTTCTCGTTCTCTCTCTCCCTCGCTTTGGTAGCCCCTGCTAAAGTCATCACAGTGGCTAAATTAGCACTACCAGCTAGAGGCCTCTCATGAGTGTTGGAAGAGAGATATCTGGTCACCATTGCGGCAGCTGGGTTTGCACAGAGTGCCCCTTCTGCCTTTAATGTCTGGTGTCCTCTGCCTTTCTGGCTTCTCCTCGCTCCCAAAAGTGGAGCTTCACAGTGAAGCTAAACTCCTGGGCCGAGCTTTGATGGAATGCTCCTCCACAGGGATCCGGCAGCTCTTTGTGAGTGCCAAAATGGCTGCCGCTTGCTTCCCCTCTCAGGTAAAATCTCCTTGACCACCCCCCACTCCACTTTCTCTGTCCCCTCTCTCTCTCCCTCCCTCTCTCTCTCTCTCTCTCTTGGGTTTCCCGCATCTAACCCTCTCTCTCTCCCTCCATTCAGGCTCTCACACATTCTTTGCGCCACCTCCCCCCTCCGGCCCTCCGGTGTCCGTAAAGGGGCCGTCATGCAGAAAGACTCCATTGTGCCGCCTAGTATCCCTTTCCTCTGTTGGCCTGTGATTAAGAAGGGATTGCTTGGACGGGGATATTTTGGCGGTGGGGAAGGGAGGGGGGGGGGGAGGGGGAGTGGTGAGCCAAAGCAGGGGTGGATGGGGCTTGGATGTGCGGTTAGGCTGGGAGGGCGAGGTGGGTAATATTTTCTGGGCTCTGTGTAACTTATATTATTTAATAATGAGTTATGTGGACATCATTGAGTCTGTGTGTGTGTGTGTGTGTGAGTACTCTCTCTCACTCTTTCTCTTACTCACCCTCTCTCACTTTTGTATGTGTGTGTGTGTGTCTCTGTGTCTGTGTGTCTGTGTGTGTGTGTGTGTGTGTGTGTGTGTGTGTGTATGTGTGTGTGTGTGTGTGTGTGTGAGTGAGAATGAGTGAGTGAGGGAGAAAAAGAGGAGAGAAAGGGAGAGGCAGGGGGGCTGACGGAGTTTCAAAGGCCTTTTTGTCATCATCGATGATCTCACCGCATGCATTTCTGCGACCTGTTACCATGCTCTCATTTCCTAGGTGACCCAGCAGAAGTGGGAGAGAAGAGGTGGGACGGGGCAGAGAAAGCCCTGCTTGTCCAACCCTCTTTGCCCCCCCCCCCCTTTGATCCTGCCCCACTCCTAGGGCTGTTTGGGAATCAGTAGTAGGGCTGTTGGTGATGAGCTGGAGCTGATCTTGCTTGAGGGTTTCTCTGGTGGAGGGGGTGAGTTTGGTCAGACTCGTGCATTTGTGTGCTGTCTAGGTTTTGGGTTGATTTTTGAATGAACAAGTTATAGCAGTTTTGCTGAGGTTGTTATTACTGGGGTATGGTTTGTGGTTTTCTACATGCATTTTGTTGATTGATAGTGCTGCGTTGTGTTGTGGCAAAGTGGATGCAAGCCATCATGAAGAGATGGTGATTATGATCTTGAATGTGATGTTGGTGTGATCATGGATGTGGAAGCAGGAAAATGCTTGTGTTGTAAATCAACTGTGCATATTTCCCTGTGTAGCAATTCTGATCATTTATACCTCATCTTAGACTATGTTTATGAAAGATGTGTTCCACGTGGAACCTTTGCCTGTGGTTGCTCAGATGTTCCATTGTTCCAAAGGAACTTCTGTCTTGCTTCCATCTCTGTTGGATTGATTTTTGTGGTCATTGGTTGTGATGGTATCATGAAACATCTCATACAATGACAAAGGTCAGCGTCATTTGCTGGCTGTCCAACAGCATTAACGTTACATTAACGTCACTAACGTTACATTAACGTCTTTAATGTTACATTAACGTCCGTGTCTTTGGCAGGTGCTCCTGGGAGGACGTGAGAGCCGAGAGGAGAGACGCAGGAGGGTGGGTCCCGATGGCCGACGTCCTGGACACTGGAGCGACGGGCGCCGGAACAGCCGGGGCGGCCACCGCCGCCGCCACAGCCGGTAACGTGGACTGGCAGAAGAGATGCATCACCCTGGAGATGCAGCTGCTCAGGTTCCGGCTCCAGGCGGGGAAGATTCGTGAGCTGCTCGCTGAAAAGGTGGGGGTCGGTCGATCAGGGGGCGACTAGTTAGGTCTTCTGTCCTGAAGGTGATGAAGGAGTGCAAGAGAGGTAGACTGTGAAAAGGATCAACGTAACCCTGTCAAGTAATCGTGTTGCTTTGACTGAGTTATGGGAATGTGTGGTGTTTATGTGGTTTATGGTTTATGTGCAATACACTTGGCACTACATGTGTAGATAACTTAACTCGGTAAAGGGTACTGGTGAAACCGGTAAAAGGTGGGTTGGGTGATTGAAGTCCAGAGGTATTGGTCCTTGACTTAGCTGAGCACTGGCTTGTATTTTGGCTAAAGGAAAACAAAGATTCTCTACATCTGTAGTGGCTCCAATTCCAGCATGACACAGTTTCTGTTTGATATGTAAATGTCTGCGTGAATGTATATGTGAAGGCAAGAGGAAGAGGAAGTCTATGAAAAGACATTTAGGGGGGATAAAACAGTGTTCTCCTGTCAATAGAAACGCTCCTTGGCCCCTTAATCCTTAACACATGCTTGAGTGATTCTCCCTCTTCTTGGCCCATTAGTTGTGCTTGTGAAGAGACTGTGTGTGTTTAATTTATTATAAGCAGTGCCTGGTGTGTGACCATCTGAATGACCTCTCTGGCTTGCCATCCAAGGCTCTTAGTCTTAGCGCTAGTGTGCTTTGTACAGAGAGTAATGCTCACTATCACTTAAGACAATCACAGAAGGGCACAGGCTTCACAGGGCTCAGATGGTGATATACCAGAGAATGTGCAG
>NC_085013.1:6589120-6621620 GCF_963854185.1 Sardina pilchardus
GTTATCATTTTAGAGCTGAGGAAGTGGCCTATTAAGGCTCTCTAATAGGATCTGTGAAAGAATAAAAAATGTTTTGAGGTTATGGATTTTTATTACGGAAGGCATTTGTATTTATTAATGATTCAATTGAATTACAAGCCTCTGTCCTTGTCCGCTTGCTGTTGTGTAGAAGCAAAGAAGAAAGCCCTGGAGACGATAGACAGCTCGTCCTCTGTCGACAAGATGGCCGCGTCCAAGATGGCGGAGGGTGCCACTCAGGGCCGAGGCCGAGGGGTCGTGGCGGGAGGCCTCAGTGTCCCTTCGGTCACCACCGCCATGGGGGACCGGGACCACTCATCAGACGAGCTCAACAGCAAGTTCCGCCTGCACCGCCTCCGATCGTCCTCCTCCACCTCTTCCTCCTCGTCCTCCTCCTCCTCCTCGGCCTATGAAAATCCGCAGGCCTCCCTGCTGCTGCTTCCGCCTGCGGACGCCCCGGCGGTCGCCTCCGCCCTGGCCGGCGGCGGCGGCCCTCGCTCGCCCCTGGCGCCCTGCTTCTCGCTGCCCGCGGGCACCAGCATGACCCTGCCCAAGGTGCGCACGCCGCTGAGCCCGCGCGACAGCATCCAGCTGCTGAAGAAGCACCAGAGCCAGCCGCAGCCCGGCCTCGAGCGCTTCCACCACATCAACGTCAGCATCGACCTCGGCTGCGCCGGCCTGCCGCTGCTGGCCCGGAGCCTGTCCCAGGGGGGGCCCACGGCCGCGCTGGCCGCGCCGCAGGTGGAGGAGACGGACATCGACGACGGCATGGAGGGGGTGGAGGAGGGCGCCCAGGCCCAGGGCCAGGCCGACGGCGATCAGCCCTGCGCCGGAGGAATGCTGTCGATGGGGCTGGTGAAGGAATGCCTGGATCCTGACGCGGTGAAGCCCCCAACGCCACCGTTACATCGCTTCCCTGCTTGGGTAAGGAGAAAGAAGGGAGAGCAGGAGAAGGAGAAGGAAAGAGAGAGAGAGAGAGAGAGAGAGAGGGGGATGGAGGGAGGCAGGCAGTTTCACGTATAACTTTGCAAATAACAAATAATGCTCATGGAACATGAAATAATGTCTCTTTTACAGGAGAGCCGTATCTATGCTGTGGCCAAGTCTGGTATGAGGGTGTCTGAAGCCAGTCCTGGTGCCAAGGGCGCAGGTAAAATACTTCTAATCTGGTGCGTCTTGTCACTGTGTGAATGAATTCCATAGCTTACGTTGTGTACTGTGTGTGTGTTCTACAGTGTCCAGCCTGTCCCAGTACCCCTCCGCTGGTCCATTCACTCACCTCATGTGTAAGAACATTAGTGTTCCTGTCTTCACCACTCTTAAAGGGGTAAGAATGACCCTCTGATCTTGTTGCACCTTCAACATACCTACCTTTTTAAAAGTTTAAAAGTAAATGATTGTCTGTTATGTATCTCTCCTGCCTACACCACTCCTAAAGGGGTAAGAATGACAGACACTGTGATCTTGTTGCACCATCAACAAACCTACCTTTTTAAAAGTTTAAAAGTAAATGTTTGTTTAAAAGTAAATGTTTGTCTGTTATGTATCTCTAATGATTGGCTTTTGATGTTGACTCTTTAGAAAGCCACACAGATCAGCACTTCTCCTCTGGTGGAGGACGATTCGGGCTCCGAGGATGACACCAGCTCTCTGGGCTCCTTGCGGAGCTCCGTGCTGGGGCCCGACCGCAAGGGCAGCACTCCCAGCAGTCCCCGGGCCCTCAAGAGAGGTGAGGGCCCCCAGCAGCTCAGACAGCAACCCACTGTGTGTGTGTGTGTGTGTGTGTGTGTGTGTGTGTGTGTGTGTGTGTGTGTGTGTGTGTGTGTGTGTGTGTGTGTCTGTGTGTGTGTGTGTGTGTGTGTGTGTGTGTGTGTTTGTGTTTGTGTGTGTGTCGTGTTTGTGCATGTGTTCTGTATAGACATCATGTCTGGTAGACGGTCAGGTGGTATGACATAGAACGATGGCTTTCAACCAGTGTGCCATAAGGCAAAGTGAGGAATGAAATTTTGAGGAACCCAATGCGTTTTTATACAGGCTCATGAGCATCATTCTCAGTCTCCATTGTATGCAGCAGGAATTTGGTGTTCTGAAGCTCCTGCTGAGTGAAGCTCAGAGTTAGCCTCAGCTCCACCATCGAGGACCCCATGTTATACACCATGTCTTTGAGTTCCTTAAGCTCAGTCGAGACACCTAGCTGAGTAGTGAGTGAAGCAGCAGCAGCTCCAGTAGTCTGGCTCTCTGTCTGACCATCAGTCTGGGTGCTCTGAGTCTGAGCTCCACACATGGAGAACAGCATCGCCAGCAGTTTGACGACAGCTGTCATCTTTGCCAACATTCTCTGTCACACACAGAAATATAGTACTAAGAGTAGTAGTAGCTTTAACACTTTTATCTGAGACGCGGTCTGTGAACATTCTCTTTTTATACCTTAGTTAGTCATTATATAAGAATTGTAATCACTTTAGGCTGGACTTCAGCCCAGGGACACAGATCGCATCTGTGTGATATGGTGTTTTTCCCAGCACATTCAGTTATCGCTGTTTTGGAAAGTAGAAACCTGTTGCCCATCTGTTGCCATTTTGTCTGTAGTCCAAGGTGAACGCAGACCTGGGGCCCTCCACAGCCGTTGTTCCCCACCTTTACAGCATCAGTCGAAATTGTCAAACTGAAAAGAAAATCTTCAATATAGTCGAAATATATTTAGTTCTAGAGGGCACGATGAAAAGTTGAAAAGACAAAAAGACGATGCCAGGAGTACGGTCTCCAGGCTTTTCCAGGTACAAACTTGGTTGCTGTGTCCCTCACTTCTACTGGCACTGCAATAGTGTGTTGTGTAGTTGTTTATTAAACTAAAATGACAACATTGCTGCATGCCATCGAGGGCATGTATACCTGTATTTGTCTTAGCTTCAGTTCAGGAGCATGGGCACTGAAAATCACTCTCCTACATCAGAAGTGAGGCAGCAATTGCAACCAGGAACCTTTGTATGTGGTGAAGGGAGGTGTTTCAGGGCATACTGCCGATGCTAAGGTCATGGTTTGTGTTCCTGGAAGCACAGGCACTGAACATCAGTCTGTAAGTCTGTTTTTACTGCTTTGGCTGAGAGAAATGGTGGTGGAAAATGCCTATGCAGAAGTTTGTGTCAGGGGTCATGGATATTCCTATGGAAAACTGGATATTCCGTTGGAAGTTTGTGTCAGGGGTCATGGATATTCTTATGGAAAACCTGACATGATGTTATACACATCTGCGTTTCCACGATGAAGCCTGTAATGGTTTTTAATGCTGTTTCACTTGTGTGTGTGTGTGTATGTGTGTGTGGGTGTGGGTGTGTACATACACGTGGCTGTGTGGGATTGTGTCTAATGAATGTGTGTGTGTGTGTGTGTGTGTGTCCAGGGGTGTCGGTGTCGTCCATCAGCTCAGAGAGTGACTATGCCATCCCCCCGGACGCTTGTTCTCTGGACAGCAACTACCTGGAGCCTGAACACAAAGTGCAGCGCACCTCCTCTTACTCCTGTGAAAGCACTGGACCGGTAGGAGACCAGGAGTTTTTTACATTTCTTATTTATTAGTCTAATCTGTATTTACTACTCTAATAATCTATCTTTATTTACTGCTACAATCTGTCTTTATTTACCACTCTAAACTATCTTTATTTACTACTGTACACTATCTTTATTTGCTAGTGCAGTCTATCTTTATTTAGTACTATAATCCATCTTTATTTACTAGTGGAGTCTATCTTTATTTGCTTCTCTAGTCTATTTTTATTTACTACTCTAATCTATTTTTATTTACTACTCTAATCTATTTTTATTTACTACTTTAATGAATCTTTATTTACTTATCTAGTCTATCTTTATTTGCTGACACTCTTTATTTACGATTTAATCTATCTTTACTACTCATGTCCTCCTTACGTTGCTATGCTGGATGGGAGAATATAATACATTTATAAAATATAATCTATATTTCTGGTATTCTGAGGGCCATTCAATTCCAGTCTATAAAGGCAAGTTGCATACACATCAACTTGTACTCATACACGTATGCACATACACACATAGGGCCTCTCTCAACATCCCTCCTCGATCCTCGATGCTCGGTCCTCCAGACTTGTTCCCACAGATCTATATTTAGCACTGGATAGACTATCCCATTGTTGCCACCCCATCGTTCTTTATCTAGATCAGTGAGGAGGAGGACCGAGGAAGGAAGGGAGGATGTATAAAACATGAATGAGAGGCACCCATAGTCTGTGAACTGAAATTCCCTGCCCGAATCTTTGGCCCACGCATCCCAGCGACCCATCACTTTCCGAAATAACTAATGGATTACTAATGGACAATTTATTCCCTACACTGGACTATCTTCATTGTCATTGTAACTTTCAAACTACAAATGACTGTACTGTAACTGACCCAAGGCAGATGGGTTGGGCTCTTGAGTCGTGGATCTGTCTGAGGTTTCTTCCTATATGTATCTCCAATTCTAGGGAGTTTTTCCTTGCCCCTGTTACTCATGGGCTCTCTTTGAATGTCTAACACTCTGTAAAGCGCCATGAGACATGTGTAATGTTTTGGCGCTCTATAAGCGAAATGAAATTGAAATTGAAATTGAACCCTTGCTGCTGTGTGTCCTCAGGAGATGCTGGAGAAGTCGGGTTACCTGCTGAAGATGGGCAGTCAGGTGAAGGCCTGGAAACGCCGCTGGTTCACCCTGCGGAATGGAGAGATCCTCTACTACAAATCACCGGTCAGTTCCCACTCTCTTCACCTTAGAAATGACCTCGTGACCTTGTGAAAAGCACAGGTCTTGCAGTAGTCACAATGTCCAGCCTTCTACAAATCTGTTGAAGTTGAAGCCTAGTTGTAGCAAAGATATGCATATTCCATGCCTTTGAGGTTAACCTTGGTACCCCTTTACTGGTATGGCTAAAACGGAATACATTTAAATGACGTCAGTGGAAACATTGATACTGTTCCCATGGAAAAATCAGAAATATGATGTGAAATCTGAACATACACTTTGTGCGATCTGTGTGTTTAGAGTGATGTCATTCGGAAGCCCCAGGGACTCGTCGAGCTGAACGCCTCATGTCGGATTGCCCGCGGAGAGGGGGGGCAGACGTTCCAGGTGAGAGATGTCACCTGTGCAAACACATTTCCACACACACGTCAGACTCATTCATCGTCATGGATCTAATATTTTTGTTTCATGCCAAGTTAATTTATGGTGCTAAAACTGTGATCGTTGAGTGTTTTAATATCTGCATGTGGGTTGTAAGTACATGTGTCCCAACACCATCAGAAGACAGATGTTTTAGTTGTAGGAAGTCTGGCGTGTGCAAAAATATTTTTCGATGGTAATAAATGTTTAAAATATGAATTCACTCCTGCCTCAGGCTGAACTGGCATACCTGACTGTACAGAAGACCATTTGAATAAATATAGTGGGAGAGGAATGGGAACGTCAATTTGTTAGGACTTGTTAGACTGCTTTTGTGCTTCCCATAATTTTCCAATGACCCTGTTGAATAATTGCCTGATTCTATAATCCAGATTATCCGTGCTGACTGATCTGCAGTGAGAGGTATTACCGTCTGCGTGTTCGTTCATCCTGTGTTTTTTGTCATGAAAAAAAAAAAAACAGCTCATCACGGAGAAGAAGACCTTCTACCTGACAGCTGACTCCCCCAACATTCTGGAGGAGTGGATCCGGGTGCTGCAGAATGTGCTCAAAGTCCAGGCCACCACTCCGGTTTCCATGGAGACCGCCGTCAAGCCGACTGTACGAGGCTGGCTGACAAAGGTAGAATTCAAAAGACGTATTCACAAAAGCGTAGGAATGAGATCCTTTCGAAGGAGATACTGAAGTTATTTAGATTCTTTACACCAAGATTTGTGAACGTACAGTATGCACTACTGAATTGCTGTAAGAGAGACAATTCTTTTTAGAATGTGGCTGGTGTGTGTGTGTGTGTGTGTGTGTGTGTGTGTGTGTGTGTATGTGTGTGTGTGTGTGAGTGTGTATGTGTGTGTGTGTGCATCCATGTGTGCCTTTGTACCAGTGTAAGGTAGATAGTCCAACTGTCCTTTCAGCGTGCTGGGCAGTCTTCCAGAGCCCTTAATGAAGCTGATTTATCGAAGGTCTTCCTCTGGCTCTCCCGCTCCGTCATTCTCTCTCCCCCATGTGCTCTCTGTCTCACGTTTCAGGTCAAACATGGCCACTCTAAGCTGGTGTGGTGTGCTCTCATTGGGAAGGTCTTCCATTACTACCGCAACCAGGATGATAAGGTGATGTTAACACACACGGACACCGTATAGCCTCTCTGTGACGGTTTCCCATGCATGGATTTAAGTCTAGTTCTAGACTAAATCTCCATTGAAAAAAAATAGTTTAGTCCAGGGCTAGGCTTAATCCATGCATGGGAAACTTGGGCATTCTGTGTCCAGTGGTTGTGAGCTAAGTGTTAACTGAACTGTGACGGTATCTGTGTGTGTGTGTTTTGTTCAGTTTCCTCTAGGTCAGCTGCGCATGCGTGAAGCGAGGGTTGAGGAGGTGGACAGGTCGTGTGACTCGGACGAGGACTATGAGGTCGGGGGACGTGGTTTCCTGTCGTCCCACTGCACACTGGTGGTCTACCCCAAAGACCAGAGCCCCACGTACATGCTGATAGGAACCAAGCAGGAGAAGGTAAATCACACACACACACACACACACACACACACACACACACACACACACACACACACACACACACACACACACACACACACACACACACACACACACACACACACACACACACACACACACACACACACACACACACAAACACACACTTCACGAATGTGACTCATATACTACTACAAGGGACATTAAATCATGTTCAAATGCTGTTGGGGTGATGACTATGAACACTATATAGTCGTCTATTCCTTCAGCAATTTATCTTGAACATTGAGAAATGTAGTAACTAAGTAACTATTCATGACTATGTAACACTAATAGCAGGTTGTGTTTCTCTTCCTGCTCAGGACACCTGGCTGTACCACCTGACCGTGGCGGCGGGCAGCAGTGCCAGTCTGAAGGTTGGCACAGAGTACGAGAGGCTGATTGGCAAACTCCTGGACATGGATGGGGACCCTGGTAATTCAAGCCAAACATACACATATTTTGTTTTTATACACACATCTTGTTTTGTGAGCAATATACTTAGGGTGTACAGAATACCATTTGCCTTCAGAATCATATGGTCACCACAGAAAACCTGTACATAAGACATAAATACAATATGACATAGCCTTCTTGGACACCACCTGTCAAGTCTTGACACCTGAGTATGATTTACAGGAGACGCCAAAGCAATGGCAGATATATCATATCTCATACAGTCAAATCAAAATCAGTTCTATGTCTGCGAAG
The DNA here is from genome assembly GCF_963854185.1 of Sardina pilchardus. Lineage (NCBI taxonomy): Eukaryota > Metazoa > Chordata > Actinopteri > Clupeiformes > Clupeidae > Sardina > Sardina pilchardus. The sequence continues at coordinate 6,596,571 of NC_085013.1, forward strand.
AGACACCTTCACCAAGGGGAGAGTAGTGTTTGGCTCTAAACTCGAAACAGACCATTTTGATTTATGAAGTGTAAATGTATTTTCCGTGGAATGATGTGTTTGAGTGCGCATTGTGTGTCCTCTCTGACGCAGACTCGGAGCTGTGGAAGCATCCGGTGTTGTGCTTCAGCAAAGACGGCCTGCGCTCCCCTCTCACCACGCTGCCCTCGGAAGCCCTGCAGACGGAAGCGCTCAAACTCTTTAAGGTGAGATCTCCTTTCTCTCTGTCTTTTGTCTCACACACTCTATCTCTCTCTCGCTTTTTCTTTTTCCCCCCTTTTCTGTCTGTCAGTGCATCTCTCACACATTTTCCGTCTCCTCTTTTCTGTCACTCTCCTCTACTGTGCTTTACTCTCATCCATCTCTCTCTCTCTCTCTCTCTCTCTCTCTCTCTCACACACACACACACACACACACACACATATACATACATGCATGCACACACACACACACACAGACACAGACACACACACAGACACAGACACACACACAGACACAGACACACACACACAGACACACACAGACACAGACGCAGACAGACACACACACACACACACACACACACACACACACACACACACACACAGTCTTTCCTGCCTCTAAGCTCAAGCCCATTGTGCACTTCCTGAAACACACAGCGTGTTGACTGTAAAAGCGATCCATCTGCTCCGTGCTGTGTCATGCACTGGCATGGCATGTGCCACACTGTGGTCAGGTCCTCTCGGCTTTAATTGAAGACCTTCCTTTGTCGGCCAAGGGCACGGAGAGTCCCTCAGGGCCGAGTCTGGGAGAGGGGGGGAGGGAGGAGGGAGGGTTGCCGCGGTGACAATGTCGGGCCTTGTTCTGTGAAGGGGATGAGAACAAGGGGGAGTCGGAGTGCACGTCGTACAGAGTGGATCCCTCTGTTCCAACAGCTCTTTAGTTCTGCTTTGATGAGTCGGAATCCTACTCGCCCATGTCACTGCTCTTTCTCTTTGCTTAGTCGTACACACTAGGACACACACACACAGACACAGACACAGACACAGACACAGACACAGACACAGACACAGACACACACAGACACACACACACACACACACACACAAAATATCGGTGTAAACTTTCTCTATCTTGGACATTCACATACTCATGTGCACATGTGTGCACAAATACATTCACACTCTGACACACATAAACATAGTCATTTTTAGTTTCATTTTTAGTTTAATTGTTCATGTGTCTTCTATGTCTTCTCCCCTCCTCTCTACAGTCTTGTCAACTGTTCATTAATGTGTTGGTCGAGTCGCCCTCCATCGACTACCACACGTCACTGGCCCAGAACGCACTGAAGGTGTGCCTGACTCACCCCGAGCTGCAGAACGAGATGTATTGCCAGCTGATCAAGCAGACCAACTGTCGCACTCCCAACAACTACTCCCTCACACAGGTGGGCACACACACACACACACACACACACACACACCCACACTCACACTGAAATGGGACTCCGTAAAATGCTGAAACACAGATTTTTGTGCGTCACGTAGACATTTCACCTTTTCACATTCTCTGTCCAAACTGGATTGGTAGCACAACAGATAAGAAACTAGACACATGACACAATATGTGACCAGTATAAACATTGTAATGTTTAACACCTCTGTGACTGCTTCAGTGTTGGCAGCTGCTGTCGGTGTGTGTGGCCCTCTTCCTGCCACAGCAACACGTCCTCTGGTACCTGAAACAGCATCTTCATCGCCATGCCGACCCCAGGTAAAGATACCCAGATCCACATCCACCACCAAACTGGATATGCATGCAAAGGAGGATAAGCGCTTCAGGCTATTGGAAGATACTGTATCTAACTGAAGGTCTCAGTGGGTTTATTTGTGTTTGTGTGTGTGTGTGTGTGTGTGTGTGTGTGTGTGTGTTTGTCAGGACTGAGGTGGGGAAGTATTCTGTGTATTGCCAGCGGTCAGTGGAGAGGACTCAACAGAATGGGGAGCGTGAGGCCAAACCGTCCCGCATGGAGATCCTGTCTATCCTGCTGAGAAACCCCTACCACCACTCTCTGCCCTTCAGCATCCCAGTGCACTTCCTCAACAGCACCTACCAGGTAATGCACACGCGCACGCACGCACGCACGCACGCACGCACGCACGCACGCACGCACGCACGCACGCACGCACGCACACACGCACGAACGCACGCACACACGCACGCACGCACATATGAAAACCATGAGATGAAACATTCCTCTGAAATTTTAAGAAAGATTATGTGAGGTAGTCCATTGTGTGTCCATTTTGAAGGATCGTTATTATTATGTTGTGGAGACCCTTGTTTTTTAATCTTTAGCTTTTTTAACAGATGATGTGGCGTGCTGGCTTGTAGAATATTTAATTGAATCCATTCTTCCCTCTTCCAGTGTTTTCTGTGCCACTGGCTGCAATATGATCAATCCAGCCCTCTGTTTAACAATTGGCAAGATGTTCTTTTTCATGAAAAATCTGCACCCTTTTTCTCAAAACAAACCTTGGCTCATTGCAGTCAAAAAGTTATGTTTTAATTTCATCAGTTCACAAGATTTGTTTCCAAACGCATCAGGTTTGTTTAGATGTTCCTTTGCAAACTTCTGGCTCTGATTTATGTGGTGAGAAACCAGGCAAGGTTTTAATTGAATGACTTCATTGAAGGTCATATTTGTACAGGTGCACCACCCCTCCAGACGCTAAATCCTCCTGAAGGTCAAAAGAAGGGTTTTGATTAGTCTTTCAAGCAATCCTACAAGCAGTTATTTCTTCTTCAGTCCTCTTCATCTGATAGTTAATCTGTTTGACAGCCACCATTCTTCCACTGTATGATTTAAAACATTGAAACAGAAAACATTGAAAACATTGAAGCAGATCAATCACATTCTATGATGCATTGAGTCTGTAACTGGCTACCACTCAAATGTTTCTTTTTGATCAGTAACATTACTGTAATTCATGCACAGATTTATCTCTTGTGATTTATGCTGTAATATGGCAATTATGAAATTACTTTTGATTGTGAGTTGTGTAAAAAATGGGTTCCTAGTGAAAAAACGTTGAGAAACACTATTCTACACAAGCATACAAACAGTATCCAAACAAGACAGAGTTACCCTAACAAACCCCCTCTCCCCATGTGTGTGTTGTGCTCAGGTCGTGGGCTTTGATGGCTCCACCACGGTGGAGGAGTTTGTGCGGATGCTGAACCAGAGAGCAGGGATGAGAAGCACTCAGCTGTCTGGCTTCGCCCTCTTCACCGACGACCCCTCAGGCTCTGAGCTGGAGCACTGCTTACAGCCCCACGCAAAGGTGTGTGTGTGTGTGTGTTTTTGTGTGAGTAAGTGAATTGAGTGAGTGTGGGTATACTGTATGTATGTACAGTATGTGTGTGTGTGTGTGTGTGTGTGTGTGTGTGTGTGTGTGTGTGTGTGGGTGTGGGTGTGGGTGTGGGTGTGGGTGTGTGTGTGTGTGCCATCTCCATTTAGGTTGTTTGGGGTCATTTGGCATTTCAGATAAATATTTACTGAAGTGCTTCTTATTTTTGTCTTTGTCAACAGATCTGTGACATAATTTCAAAATGGGAGCAGGCGTTGAAAGAACTGAACCTTGGGAAATATGAGGGAACGCGCATTGTCCGTCTTACGTACAAGAGCAGGTGTGTTTGAGCTTTTTTGCAGAAAACATGCTTTTATGAGATTGTCTCAAAGAAAATGATTGCTTAATCATGAAAAAATGGACTCTATATGGTTTGCTGCAATTTTTAACACTAATACTATCATTCTTTAGTATATGTGCTTGAGTATTGATTCTTTGTCCCGTCATTTCCCAACTATTAGCCGCAGCTTACAGTATACATTGATTTTGCAAAATGTCTTCAGCTATGAGGTTAATACATGTTTCTTTTAACTTGCATAAAACACTGTTCTGTGGCTTATACACAATACTGTACACAGGAACCTATGCTTGCTAAATTATGCCTGTAAGCTTTATTCATATTGCTTTATTTTATTGAGGATTGTAGAGAGATTGTCATTAGAGTAATTAAACAAAGAATACATACATGTTAACATGCACACCAGTCCACAGGCTGCTCCCTGACTGTGTGTTTGTGTGTGAGTGCAGACTGTGCTTCCGGGCCCAGGCCAAGGGGGAAGTGGAGCGAGAGCGCCTCCTGCTGGCCTACCAGGTGAATGAGGAGGTGCAGCAGGGCCACTTCCCCGTCAACAAGGAGCTTGCTCTGGAGGTGGCTGCCCTCATGGCACAGGTACGTTTGTGTGTGTGTGTGTGTGTGAGTGAGTGAGAGAGAGAAAGTGTGTGTATTATGTTATAGTGTGTATTGTGCTATAGCTAATGGTGAAGCAGACACTGCTGCCCTTCTGATCTATAATGAGTGTGTGTGTGTGTGTGTGTGTGTGTGTGTGTGTGTGTGTGTGTGTGTGTGTGTGTGTGTGCTTGTGTGTACGTGTGTGTGTGTGTATGTGTGTGTGCGTGTGTGCGTGTGTGTGCTGTGCAGGAGTGCCCTTGCACAAAAGCGAGCTAATAAAGTCCAGACGTAATTTAAGAGGCCTGGCTCAGATTAGTGAAGTCATTCTTTCATGGCGCAGGCCATTCCAATAACACTGTTTGGGCTCAAGAGTTGTGACGTTAACTCAAGCAAGCTGTGAGCGAGGAGTCAGATCGCTGAAATCAGCGCGACGCCCGTGATCCGCTCGTTTCCTCGTGCGCTCCTCCGCACAGAAAACCATTAAGTCGTCTTCCCAACGTTTTGGTTGCGTTTTATGGAGCTTTTCCCGATGCAAATGAGTCACAACATTTTTAAAGTCCCATCCATCTGGCACTGTTACGGCGCACTGTCTCAACTCAACAGGCACTTATTGAAGGCAGGCAAATAGCATTTCAACACGACTTCAAATAAGGTTTCGCTTAGGAGTGTAAACGACTGTTTGTTTGTTTGCGTGCCGATTAGCATCTCTCTCCTTCTCTCTCTTTCGCCTCCTCTTCCAAGTGGACCAAATGCAGTAAGTTGCAGTGTTTGGCTGAATGAATGAACAAGTGAGTGAGTGAGTGAGTGAGTGAGTGAGTGAGTGAGTGAGTGAGTGAGTGAGTGTGTGTGTGTGTGTGTGTGTGTAGTAGTCCTCTTAAACCGTGTGTGTGAAGTAGTCCTCTTCTGTGTGTTGAATCTGAGGCTGTGTGTAGTGAGTGCTCCTCCCTCTCTGGCAGGTAGAGTATGGTGATGTGGCCTCCTCCTCCTCCTCCAGCTCCAGCGGGTCGGTCCAGCCCAAGGGCCAGCAGCTGGTGTCTCAGGCGCTGGAGCGCTTCTACCCCAAACGCTACAAACAGGACCTCAGTCTGGAGCAGCTCAGGTAACCACACACACACACGTGCGCGCACTCAAACACACACACACACACAGACTCACACACGGAAACATACACACACACAGACACACAGACACACACATATGCTCACGCACACACAGACACACATGCAGACAACCACACACACACATACAGACACTCACACAGACACAGAGACACAGACACAAAGACAACCTGTACACAAAAACTCTGTTAGAGTGACACTCATGTTGATATGAAGATACAGTATATATTTTTATACATTGGGATTATGAATAATAGTGCTACTATAGCCTTTTATGTGTATAGTTATTCTTTATGTGTGTAGTTTAGTATGTATGTTTATGTGTGTGGGAGGGACATAACTAAAGTGCGTTGTGTGCCCCCTACAGGGAGCTGTGTGACAGACTGTCCAGCAAGTGGACCCTGCTGAGGGGATGCAGCGCGGCAGAGTGCGTCAGGATCTATCTGACCGTGGCTCGGAAATGGCCTCTGTTTGGAGCCAAGCTCTTCAGCGCTAAGGTCAGAGGTGTTGATGATAATCTGACCGGTAGCCGTTCACCATAAAAAGCCAAGACCTGATAGAACTGTGACAGCAGATCAGCAGCTTTGTCTTTTTTGCTTCATGAATATTAAATGTTACTGTATCTCTGTTGAAGTAACTGTGGATTTAATGGTTTTAGTGGAAGTGGAAACACTTGAGACATAAAACATAAAATACTGATTCTTTAGAAATAAGGAAAACTGTTGCTGTACTGAGGCGATGATTCAAAACTATGCATTGTGTTATTAAAATAATCAACAAAGCAACGGGGAATTTGAAAGTTGTTGAAAGGAATTGAACCCTATTTAGACTGTAGTGTGTTTGATGGTTTCTCTGTGGTAGTTTGTTGCAGATAGCTTGAGATTTCAACACTGTTTTGTCTCCTTTATATCTGCAGCCAGTGCTTCCCTCATCAATAGACCAGTCACAAGTCTGGCTGGCTGTCAACGAAGATGGCTTGAGTGTTTTGGACTACACAATGGTGAGCGCGGGCGTGTGTTTGTGTGTGTGTGTGTGTGTGTGTGTGTGTGTGTCTGAAAGGTGGCCAGGTCACCCATAACACCCATTCAACAGACATGTTTTGAAATAAAAAACTACATAAACAAGGCATTTGTTCACATCTGTTAAAAAAAGAGAGCGAAAGATTTTTTCATACCACTTCAAAAACGCACAGCGCTGTCCAGAACATTGCTGGAATTAAATTTGGTCTGGTTGGACGTCTCTAGTCGTCCCTGGCCATAACTCTAAAAGTTTTTTTTCCCCCTCTGCAATTCTGAAGCCCAGCCAGGCCATGAAGGCTATGGACGGGTAATGATTTTTTCCTAAGCACTGGAGCGCTTACAGGAAAGCACTGAGGCTGGCCTATGGACCGAACATTTCTGTCCAGAGATCCACTGGCTTAGAGCAGAAGTAAACAATGTCAGCCAGTAGTCTGTAATTTCCAGCAGCCTCAGTCTCCCATGTCATTACTGGTTTGGCCTTCTCGATCACGCCTCCGACTGGACAGCAAATGGACGGAAGGGGGAGAGAAGGTTCAAAAAAAAAAAAGAAAGAAAAGTAATAAAAAAAGATTTCATACAACAGTGGCTGTTTTTCTCATGACTTTTAAACCATCCAAAATATTTTTGTCTGTGCGCCTAGATCTTTATTGGCACGTCATGTCCTGCCTTTCTGCACGTAATTAAGTATAGCAAATATCTTGAAGCATCTTAAATGGCAGTGGCATACACAATGGTGTAGCGTGTAATCTAATAAAATGAGTCTTTTCATTTACAATCCAGATATAGTATAAGTCATCAAACTTTCCGTTGTCAAACATAGCCAAATCAGACATTCATGCGAATGGCCGAGCCTGACGTCTCATGTGTTGGAGTGTGTGTCGTTTTGCGAGGGTGTGCTAATGTGGTGACTCACTGGCCTTGCTCTCATGCTCCTTGTCCTTCAGCACCTGCAGGTTACACACCCCTATCAGTCCATCATCACGTTCGGAGGTTTCCGTGACGACTTCATGGTGGTGGTGAGCCAGACCAAGGACCAGGCGCAGGGGAAGAAGACTGTGGACAAGTTCATCTTTGCCATGAGTAAACCTAAGGTGAGACCTCTTTGCTCACGCCGGCAGCAGACATTCCTCTGTTTAAGTCGGTCTAATCTTGTTTGTTTGAGTATGTGTTTCATTGATGTTTCATGCTTGGACAAGTAAACTGATTCACATGCACACATTCTGTGTTCAGGTACTATTCTTGCTGCTTACCCAAGGTACTCTTGGACCTGATCTTTAGTGAAAACCTAGAGATTTTATGAGCGCTTCCCTGGGTGTATGGTAATGACTTACCAACAAAGCCAAAAAACATAAAGGAGTCTAGGACGCACAATTAAGATTTATTAGGCAGTTTGATCGATCGACGATGCTTCTCTAAGGTCTTCTACTCTTACAGTGGACGTCTTAGTGACCACAGCAGTAAAATAATACAGACGGAGGCTTACCTGGAGACCGATCAGAGTGTCTGTTTGAAACATTTGTTCATGGCGAATGTCTGAATGTCTGTCAGACATCATTTAACGAAAGCACAAACTCAGGCCCTCCTGTTAGGCCCACCGTTTAAAAGGCATCAGTTGGCTCGAACATATTGATAATGGTACAGCTGGGAGGTATCAGGTAACGCAATAGATACGGTGAACAGGAAAGGATCGGGGGAAATGATCGGCCACACAAACGCCCACTATTCTCTTCCGAGCTGCCTCTGGATGCCTCAATCAGGGCTTAATATGAAACACTAAGTGGGACGCACAAAGGCTGACCTCACCACTGGACTTGTTAAAACATTCCGATCCAGCCTGGGAGTGCTAATGGCCATGTTTAATAATACATCACATTGTAACAGAACCAGTGGGTCTCTTGCAAACTGCTAGGGAGGACTTTTCTCTGTCCCAATTATATGTTTGCCATTCACCACCTCGGAGTCCCCAGGCTTGAAATGAAACATAATTAAGGGGGGGAAAAAACTTAAATCTCCCTGGCCATGTGTGTGATGGAGCCATGCAGGAAATACATGTAAGGTGTGATCATCACCATTGCTCTTGGTCATGGTCAAAGGCCAAGCATTTGGTTTCTGATTATATCTAGAATGATTATAAAAAGCAAAGAGGACACTACAATTACCATACATCCTTTATTTCAAAATCATATCAACTCATGCAAACTATTCATTTACACAAAAGAGCTCCTGGAATTAAACTCCACACCTGAACAACTGAAATGATTGATAGATATTGTTGAACAAAAATATTGCCTTCAATCTTTCAAAGATAACGTTCGATACTAACGTACCAAACATCTGAACCTCATCCCTTTTTCCACGCAGATCCTGGAGCTGACCCTGCTGATGGCCAGTTATATCAACTACTGGAGCTCGGCTCCCCCCTCCACGTCCAGCTCCACCCCCGGAGGGTCCCTGGGGCCTCGTTCAGACAGGAAGCTGTGGAACATTGACAGCCGCCACTTCCCTGCCATGACCTACAACACCAAAGGCCCCACGCTGCTGTGAGAAAACCGAGCGAAGCAGCGCCACCACGGCCAGAGAGAGAGAAAGAGAGAGAAAGTAATGCAAACTACAGGGTACAGGTTTAGCAGTTTATTAATGTGCAAACCGTCTCTTTTTGAAGAAAACGCTTGAATTGTGACGTTCATAGAATCAGAACTGTCTTAATGGATTTTGTGTGTGTATGCGAAAGCGTGGGGGTGGATATATCGACGCTGAAGGAATTCCTGTAAAAGTCCTCCAAAACTCTGTGAGATAAGTACAGCCAAAAAGACACTACAGCACACTCCAAAGATATAGTTCAACACCAGCAATCGCCTTCATGTCAAGGTCAGCTGAACCAAGGATGATAAAACCACAAAGCAGGGTAAAATGTTTTTTAAAAGATACAAAAGGGCCTTGTATAAAGATAATCAGATACCAAAAATACAATAGCGCACTTGGATCAGGACATCCTTTTCAGCAATTCTGTACAGGCTGTAAATCAAAGATTTCATCAACATTTCTCCCATTTAGTTTTAGTGGTTAAGCCTGATGTGGGCTTACCATATGCTGTTCAGATCCAACTCCTTATTCCAACTCCAACTCTTCTAACCAATGTTGGGGCGTTGCATACTAATTATTAAGTCATAAAGCAGTCACTTATCACATTTTTAAGACAAGGATTTTTTTATTTGATCAGTTATTTTTGTGTTTCATTATATTATTATGCATTATTCCCCAGTCCACGGTCCCACTGTCTGGTAATTACAGTAAGTGACCATCTCACACAGATCTATTCATTTATTTGAACAATATCTTGTTAACAATATCATTAAAATACAACAGGTAATGCAACGGGTAGATCCCTTGCTACACATTTCTTTACGTAAAATGTTCCATATCTCTGCATGCAAGTATGGAAAGAAACAAGAATGCTGGATTTGTCCAATAATGACCTTGAGAACATAAACGGGCACATTGTTGACTATTCAGTACAAAATGTGTGAGAGATGGCTGATAATGCCATTGTCATCAAACAAGTGGTGATTATTCACAGACTCATCTAGGCACGGCTATGTAGTCATTGGCTTATGTGTAGCACATGAATTCACATTAATACTGTCATAAAGAGACCATTTCTGAGAATCACACAACACATTTTTCTTGTAAACACACTTTGCCATAAACACTGGCATCCATCTAAAGTCTATCAGAAACACTGTGAGCTGCCTTTGTAGACGGTACTAGAAGAGTAATTCAACTTTGTGTAGAGGAACCTGGGACATGGGAATAGAGGTGTGTGTGTGTACGTTGTTTTGTTGTTCAACATGGCCTTTTGTAGGAGGTAAATATTGATTTTCTTTTTTTGAGGGTGGTGGAGTCAGATCTTCTTTGGACCACTTTGTGTTGTCTTGAACAAGGTCCACACAACGTGGAACTATGTTGTTGTACATTTCTGTTTATACATACTACACTCAAATAGTAAAGAGTGAAGGTATGGAGAACTTAAAACCTAGAAGCAGATGTTTCTCTCAGCTTCCCACTAATGGCTTGAGAAGTGTAGGAAAACCAGTATCTGTTTATAACTGTTGAAAAAAAAATGTGTTATTCAGTACATCTAGGGACCTACTACAATTTGCCACTGTAAACATAGTCAAACCAAGCTAAATACTACTGGTCAGACCAGGAAATGTTGTCCAAGATAAAAAAAAAAAAAAAAACTTTAAAGGCAGCCTCAGGTCACCTTTCTAGACAGAATGTGCTGTTTTCAAACGACTGCAGACTTGTGACCGCTTTGTGCACTTTGTTTGATCACAAAAGGGTGATTTTTTATTATTATTTCTACATCTCAGATCTTGCATCAGTCTGACAGGCTGGATACTGACTGACGTGTTCATTCACTGAGCAATTCTGACTTCAAAGAGCTATAACATATACGGTGCAAAAACAGGAATTACAAGCCTGCATTGCGGCTGAGCGATAGGCAGAACACCAGATAAGTTAGTGTATGTGAATCTATAAGCAGTGCTGTAATTGCTTCAGAGCATTTAAAACATGCTTCATCTGAGCCAGTCTAAAGGGAAAAAAACACATTTTGAATAATTATCGATAGACAACTGGGGGAAAATCATTTTTTTTTGTCAAAACAGGAACTTGCGAATGGCACCGTAATTAGATTCTGTGATGACTGGGAGCTTGGGAGACCAAACCAATCCACTTCAGAGAATCAGTGTGTAAGTGCTAGTTTCCTGTCTCTCATAAACTATACATCACAAGGCTGCAGGAACATAGATTCACCAAAACACTGCCATGAAAACGGTACCAGTGACTTGAATTATATCTGGATCAAACCACTGTCTTTGTCATTTGTTATTGAGCTATTTATTTGTATGCCTGTTGTTGTCTTAGTTGAGTTCTGATGTGTTAGGCCAAATCATTACGTAGAAATATTTGTTTAAAAAGGGATGATTAGGATATGGGTTGTTTTGAATGAGTATATATTGCTCTAAATTTGATAGCAAATGTAATACATTTTTACAATATTAGATGCTATGACACAAACTGTGTAAAGGTAGTGTGTGTGGTGGTGTTGATAATAAACGGTTCAGTTCTAACTCTTGTCTGTGCTGATTTTGCCACTTCATTTGCAGCCAAATGTTTTTCCAATCATATTGCCTCTTAAGACCAACAAGGAACTTTATATGCAGTTTTCCTGAATCTTGTCTTATAAGCAGTGTGCCGGGCTGTCAGGATTTCTTCTCCAGCTATATCAGGGGAACTGAGTGTTACGGAAGCATTTTACACTACTGCGTATAACAGTGATAATTGAGTCATTAGTTAACTTTATAAGATTGAACTATTATGTTTCATTACATTTTCAAACTGCAATTGGAACAGCTGACTGTACACCAAGGAGACTTTTCACCAGAACAATGTTCACAAAGTTCCAACATATGTTGTGTGATTCCTTAACATGCATGATTACAGGTTTCTGTTACATGACCTGCCATGATTAATTACAACTGTTGGGGCAATAGTCTTGACGGAATTCTGTACATAATTATGTGTCTTCAATTACATTGACCGTCCTTCTTGTCCAGCATTTGAACATCATAAGCCCATGACTATATTGTGAATAAAAAAAACATGATATTGAGGGTAATGGATTTAATGTTTAATATAGGCCTGTTTCATTAACAGCCATTATGGGAAGATCCTGCGAAGAGATGGGGGCGGATATGCATGTTGGCAGTTTTCTTACCGACTGCCTCCAGGAAACCAAGAACCTGAACCAAGCCCCAGCCAACAAACCACAACAATGCTGCTCATAGCCAGGACTAATGCTCGAAATACAATCTGTCCTGCCCAGAGGACTATTTCAGGGCATCTAGGGGCTCTAAGGGTAGCAGCTGAAAGAGCATGTTACAACTGTTGTATACTCTGTGCCACCCAGGGTGGAGTCCCGAGGTAGTAGCGTAACCTCAAAACGGAATAAAGCCACTGCATCTCCGACATATAGATGTTTATCAAACGTCTAGTAATGTGACAAGTGTTTTGTTCTGAATACGGTCAAGAATTCCCTGGGCACACCATGCTGCACATTACCAGAGAGGGTTAAAGCGGAGCAATAATTAAGGATCTTTGACATTACCTGCTGCCAAGAGAAAGATCAGAACAGCTATTTGAAATAATCCCTGAAACTAACCAGAAAACAATGTGAACTAACCAGTAATGAAAACACTGAATCATGCAAGCGCCTGAAGAGCAGCTTCCTCAGCCGTGCAGTCACATGGTGAACAATGAGGTATGATGTGGGACTATTGGACCGCACTGAATTTAATAAATGTTACGTTGATACATGTTTTAATGTTTTTACCATTTGTCTGACCTTAACTGCGCATTAAAAGGAATCAGAGATAAATGAGGACCTCTGAAGGGTTCATCAGGTCGACTTGAGACGTGTGCACTTTTATATTGTCATGTAAAACACAGGTTTGTTTACAGACCTACAGTACTATCCATAACTGAATGAGATTTGTTGAATTATCAGAAATCTCACCTCATCACCAAACCTTGCATTTGTCAAGCGACATGCTTAGAAAGGGTCCTCAAAAAGAACCAAGATTCAAGTTCTCCAATTCTCCGAAATACTCTACAAACTTTGAGTTTTGCACTAGTAAGAATAAAAAGCAAGGCATGGGTTAATAAGAGCTCCAACATGCCACTTTTGGGGGAAAAAGAAAATATACACATGCGCCTTTGCAATAAACTCCAAATGAAAACATTTGTGACTTGCAAAAATATATGATATAGACATTCAAATGAGACTAAATAGACAGGAAATAGGTAAAATGTATCCCCCAAAATGGCTCTTGCAAAATGAGATGAAATAGCTGAGCTCGCCTTTCAGGAAAGTAAAAGGGACAGCCAGTCCATGATGACATAATCAAGTGCTGTTCTATTATGCAGGGGGAATATTTCAGTTAAAAAGTGACCTGGCTCCTTAGGCCTATAGTATTCCATTATAATATCCCCACCAAAGAGACAGATACTCCATATGTGCCATCTACTGAACATTCTGATTGCTTTACACAATGGACAAGAAACCTTTGCCTGCATTGCTATTTTCTGGAAGGGCCATGTGTGATGCAACTAGGTCAATGCGTTAATGGCATTTTCCTGCCAACATTGCCATAAATCCAGGTTTTTACAGTGCTGGAAATAGCACACTGCCCACTTTGTTACTTCAACTCACTACTGAGTTTGTGTACAATCAAACTGCATCAGGAAACAGTATACTGCCTCTCATTGTTGGTGCCTCACAGACAAAAACACTATGTACAAAGTTTGTCTGCAAAGCTTCAGTCTTTCTGATGTGCTTTGTTTACATTTTTACTCATAATTTTAAATGACAGCTTTAGTTTATGAGATTACCAATAAAATTTTAGGAGCAAAAATGTTGAGCTAAAATGGAAACATTTCCTGTAAAGTCAGGGCATGTAGGAAGCAAAACCATCCCAACACAACACAGAAAAATATCCCTGCAATCAAGTTAAAGTAGGTCTACATCTCAAATGCAACATAATTGTGCCATGGCAACAGACTGAGATCCCATGTCCAACTAAATCAAGGCAGACACCTTTAGGGGCATAGGTGTCAAACAAATAACGGTGGGCCAATACCGATATTGATATTGATATTGTGAAAATATGTCAACACACTTACAGGGACAGAGGAACTTCGTTAATTTACAAATGGTGTTTTTGTATATTGTGAAGCTGATTACTAATGAACAGCACTTTCCAGGCTAAGCGGTCTTTTTTTCGCAGGTGCCTGGTAATAAACGCAGTAATTTTTCAGAGCAACCTCTGACTTGCTCAAAGGCTCCAGCAACCCAAACCATGAGTGCATTATATTTGACAGCGCGCTGTAATTTACAGCACGCCATGGCGAGCAAGCGGTGAAAAGGTGGCAGGCGTTCAATTGCTGTAAACCAAAAATAGGGGAAAAACAGACGGAGATTTGTTGAAAGAGCGGAAATTCATTTTCATTTCTTTTGACATGTGCAAACAAATCAATTTTTCTTTCTTCGTTTTGTTGCGTTACATACTGTAGCTTTTAACAGCCCTGGGCCTGCTAATCGTTAAGTGCCCCTTAGTTTAAGTTTTCCTGACTTTCATGCAGCCTTACGTTTCATGCTGTTAATGCTTCTTTATTTTACCATCCCTAGGTTAAAAATAAATAGCATATTTGTTGAGACTTCATACTCCAGTCGCACTCCATGCAGACAACCCCATGAAAGGATAAGCCTACGTCCTGATGCGGCTCAATAGATTTTCAATGGCCTACAAACACCAGGAAATAAGCAGCTGTTGGAAGAGTAACTAAACTTGTAACAATGTAACCTGCTGCGAGGTAGCAAAACAAAACATCCAAAAGGCACACAAGGGGGCAAAGGCCTACCCAAAGAGACAGTAACTGTAGGCTTGCTGGGGTTCAGTTTACAGTGACAAGGGTTTATTCAAGGGAACACGCAAAGTAAGTGGCCCGTATTAACACGATGGAATAAATGCAGGCTATGCCTACCAGTCAAAGTTAGGCCTACCACTGGTAAATCTAGTATATCAACTCAGATATTTGGGGTTGGTTTGGCGTTGGCTACAAAAGAAAAGAAGCTAATAAGCCTAAGGCACATGAGTATGAAGCAAGGGGGGTAATCCAAATTTAGACTTGCACAACCAACACTTTGCACTTGAGGCCAGCGAGAGTCTTCTTCAAGTCACACGCCATTCACTAGGAGAGATATTAAACCGCGAGACACAAGGAGCGCACGCGGGTATAGCTGCAGAGTGAGGACATTCTTAAAATTCTGTGAGGCGTCGAAAAAGTGAACACATCAAAGTCGAACACGTGACTGGTCTTAAATCTCACAGAATCATTCGTGAACAGGTAACTCTGTGAATTATAGTGAAGTTTACTGTGAAACTCAAGTTACCTGTCCACAGGCTAAGGCTAACGTTACATACCAAAACCGTATCTTTGGCGTTTGGATCAGGCTGCTTTGGCTGAACGTAGACATGCATGTGTCAATGGTCAAAATGTGCAAAGACCTACCATTAATCTGTTGTTTCATCACGAATACTTTATTACAGGGCTAAACTGTGCTATTAACTGTTTTGTTATGCAGGAAAGGCAAGAAAACATGTCCCCAAACAAAACGAAGACATTACTCCGCGAGGCGTCTCACCAAGTTATCGCCGGTGGATCCGCAGGTAGGCTATGTCATAAAGCTCAAGTTCAAGTCATCTTTGTGGTAATTAAAGAGGTAGGCTACACTGTCTACCTTGCATCAGACAGACTTGAGCTTGGTTGCTAGTGGAAATGGGTAACACTGGCGCTGCAACTCTCGAGTGGTACTGTAGGCTATCGTGTTCAAAGTCCTCTTCAACAGACTCAATGCGAGCTTTAAGCGGCATCGGTTACTTGTGATATAAAAGTTGGTGGACTTTGAATAAACACCCTGTCATTAGGTTGTATGCAGGCATGTTTACTTTCTGGTTAGATTTACTCACGTAGCCACACAGCCTACAAGGAACGGATTGGTTCCACATCTATGAAAGGACGTTCAGGAAACAGCAGTACCCGCGCAGAAACATTCCGAGGTCTCAACCCTTCTTGTCTCCTCCTATATTGATCAGTCATTTAGTAGGCTACAGAGCGGAGCAATTAGTTACGCGGTTGTTTCCAAAAATCTATTTTGATGGGACAAAAAGCCCCGGCAGTTTGATCAATTTATGTTGGCTGATACAAAATAGTAAATGTAAATGTATGGAGGTAGAAATGACAGTAGGCCTGCGTGTTTAAGCGTCAGGACAGAATGGCCATGAAACATTGCAAAAATCTGCAAGTCACCTATGCGTAGAGTAAGTTTAGGATTACTTGGTGTGAAACTAAATTGTTTTCCAAACTCCAAGCTGTTTTCCAGTTTCGTGCAGGTAGTGACACTTGTTTGGCTAACCAGCTGTAGGCAGTGTTTGCTGTGCCTAAGTGCAGGTGACTTTGAGGTCAGGTCCAAAGTGTGTGAGTGTTTCCTAAACAAAAAATTGTCCAGTTTGTGTTTGTTTATTTATGTATTTGATTTGATTTGATTTATATTTTATTTATTTTTCGACAGTGAGTGACTAAGAACACATTCTGATCACAGTTAACTCCTCCACATGAGGTCATAATCTCCAGATAGTGTTTTGTACACAGTGCAAAACTTGATATAGCCTATGGGTCTAACTTAGTTGGCTACCTTTTCACAAATTACACAGTATTCTGTGAGAATGAAGCACTTTAAAATCTGGTTTCTTGAACACCTTTTTCTGGAGACTGGAGTATCCATGGATGTCTTGTGATCTGTGGAATAAGGTTTGAAATAAGAAGTCTTGATGTCCGGTGCATTGCTCAGAAAAGCCTGAACGTTTGTAACATAGACAGTTGTGCAGTTACACACACACACACACACACACACACATGGACGCACGCACACAAGCACGCACACACACACATGCACACACACATACTCATACATACACACACACTGTTGACAGAGGTACACTGTAGTGGCGACTTCACATAATATTCTGACTCACCGTGTGACCCCTGTGAACTTGAATAGGTAACCTTGGTCCATTGCGACATGCTTGATCTGATGCTGCAAAGCTGTCTAGACCTATTAAAGGGGGGTTGGTGAAAAAAGGCAGGGTTTAGGATTTAGTCACCTCTCCTGTTGGCTCTGTAACTGGTACATACTAACAACCTCATGGCAAGACTATGAACACTAGCATGAACGTGACATGCTTCCATATTCCGTGTGTGTATTTGGAGGAGAGTGTGTAGCTTATCGTGCCAATTACAAGCATGAAGGGGTAGTTAAAAAGGCTCTGAGTAAACATGTGCTGTTTCAATGCATTCCTGTTTACATGTTGTTCAGCACCTACAGTATAGACACTACTCAAGGTTCAAACTAATTTGCTGTCATTACGTGGGTAGTATCAAAGTTTTGGTTTCCAGTATCAATTTATAGAGATTGCGTCTTAATATCCTTTACTTTTTTTTTTTGTTTAAGGAAAATTGTATTCAAAGTAGAATTTACCATCATATGAAAACTATATAAAACTGAAATGTTGCATTCACTTTTATCCACAAGGGGGAGACAGTGACCTTTAAAAAGAGGGCTGAATTAGCAAAAACAGTGGAGGGGCCTTTTATATAAAGCAGTCTTATGTGAGCTTTTTCTTTGACGCAGACACCTCAGGGTGCTTCACCAAAGGCAACTGTGAGCCGGCCTCATTGAACAGCCCAGGAAGAACAGTCTGAGATGGGCCATTATCCTATGAACTTTGTCAGGGGGCTCTGCATTCAACCAATCAGAGCGTAGATGAACAGAATACCGGGCCTCCGGCAGGCTGTCAAGTTCGTAAATGCGGTTTGTATTCTGAGCAGGGAGAGCAACAGGGTTTGTTTATAAAAATCTGGCTAATTTTAGCTTGTTCAACAGGTCAACAGGATCCCTGTAGGTTTAGGCCAGTAATGATATCTAAAGGACATATCTTCCTTACTGGTCCACCACAAACAAGACTGGCAAACGTGAAGGAAAATAGAATCCTCTCCAAATGTAGGCCTACCATATCCATCTTCGGCTACTGCTAAAATGCTATTACTGCAATTTATTTCTGAAACTAACTTTTGGTACCATAGTATTTTCCTCTAATTGTATATCGGGAGTATAGGTGTTTCATAATCCCAAATTTTCGTAGAACTGGTAATTTCCACTCCACACCAGTCTGTCTGATCCACATGTTAACACTACAGTATTGTATCTGCGCTGACGTTTTAGCTGCCTGTATTTTGGGTGAGATAGACCAACTAATCATGTGGACTTTTAGGCCTTTTTTTTGTTTTTTTGTTTTTTAAGTAAGACGAATTTAATGCAATGCTTTTACGTCAGCAGCACAATTAGGCTGGGTGAACCCTGCCTGACGATATGACAAAAACAAATTTTGCTATTTAGAGCTTGCTTATATGATCATACCATTCAAGTTTCGATTTCGTTAAAATGTAGTAATAAAACGGGGTCATTCGTTTTTTATTTTCTTTTTGCCTACTTTTACTTTAGGCTGTTTACTTTATTTCCCTTTAAGTTTATATTCTCGGTTGATATAGCTAAAAGCAATTAGTAAGTTCTACCGTTTCAAAAATATAGAACATTTTAGAAATAATAATGATGAACCTTTTTGCCAATATACCGAGAAGTAAATTTCATATATTTTTCTTTAGGTTTTAAACATTTCTTTTCATGCGCCATCACAGAAATTCTTCTGTGTCTTAGAACATTTCGTAAGTAAGAACTGGTAAACACACAGCACTCCCTCATTATCAAGTTTTAAACTTAATCTACGTCTGGACTTTTGCATGTCGGCAAGTTAAAATAAAATGTAGGCTGAACCTCCTTTTTAATCTGACCCCAAATGGGCTCAATTTAACCAGAGGGTCCGGAAATAAGTTCAGGTGCCGCGCAGAGAACGCACTGTATCGATTTCCTTTCAACTCCTCCATTATTCCGTGTAATTTGATGAGATTTACATAGAGATGTTTGAGTTATGATTAGTTACTGTGTAAACGTATCCGCCGACTGCAAATGGACTGTGTCCGTTATAGACAGATGCCTTAAGTGTGATTGAACTCACCCCCTTCTCTCCTGTAACAGTCAGTCAGCCCCACGCGTAAAACGCACTCAAATTCTCTTCATTTTAATTGCTTTTAAACTGTGAACCTCAGATTGTTCCGCATCGAATAAACAGTCCCGCTTAGCTTAAATAAAGAAGGAGAAGAGATGGGGAGAGAGAAATAAAACAAACACGGGCTAACGGAGTTGATGGGGACGCGCCACATATCGTTCACTGACTAAGATGCCGCGCTAAAGCTCTTCCATTTCAAACGCGCGATTGGCTGCCACAATGTGGGTCGCATTAGGCCTAATATTTATTTCCAGAAACAATTGTACATGTTTAAGCAGGGCTTTGATTGAACTCCCGGCGGACATGTTGTGGACAGATGTTTAGATGACCTCATGTTTGAAGTAATGTTGGTTTTGGAAGGGTTGGTTGGCTCTTACCCTTCCAAAAAAGGAGACCACCTCCTCTTTACCTTTGTGTTTATTATTCTTGAAGAGGAAAGAGCTTGAGGTGAAAGTCCTATTATTAGCACTCTGGCTCATGGAGAATTAGTACGGACCACAGTCCTGAGTGGCCCCAGCAGAATTAAATCTTACTTCGAGGCATTTTTTTTCTCTGGTGAATCCTGAGACTGGTGTTTGGAAATGCTGGTACCTTGGGTCATAGGGCATTCTCATGGTCAGTTACAGTACCTAAGCTTTTATGCGGTATGGTGTTTGTAATGTCAGGCTTTGGGCCATGAGTAGATTCTGTTTCTGCTGGATTTCCTTTTTCACCCATGATCTGTCATGTTTGTGTGCGTGTTTATTTGTGTGTGTGACAGGGAGATACTTATTTGACAGTTCATTGAATTGAAATCGGAAAGGAGAATTTGTTTGATTTTATCCAAAGCAAAGTTCCGCTCATCTCCAAATTGAACCACCAAGTTAAGTCATCCATCATGCAAATTACACCATCGGATCTCTAGCATAGCGCGGCTTGCCCTGAATGAGTGGAACTAGCATCTACCTGAGTAAACACAGCCGAGGAACGCTCTCGGCAGCAGGCAGGTTAAGATCACCCAGACGCAGCCCGGCTGCATGCTTGTGTTTATGCTGGCTCAGCCCCGTGCAGTCAATCATATGTCCAGTTCTGCATAATTGATAAGCTCATGTGGAAAGGAGGGAGGTTTGGGGGGGGGGGGGGTGGTGGCTTGGTGGTGGATAAACCACAGAAAATGCAACGAAAACAAACGGGGGAAGATTTATCGGCCGCTAGGACTAATTACCGCGTGAGGAAATGTGCGGGATCATAATGTCACAAGAAATCAGTTGACTGCAACCAGGCATGCAGGCAAGCAGTCAACATATGCAGCGGTCTGTCCCACCCACCAAAGCCGGACACGCCATCGAGTCAGGACACAACACACACGCACACTCGTGCACACACACACACACATACTTAGTCATGCATCCACACACACTGTGTCCCCATCTGAATTGTGCTTGTAGAGGGGCAGAGCCGTTGTTCCAATGTTGAAGGAGACAGGAGTTTATCAGTGTGATTTTGATGAAGATGTGGTCGGTGTTGGGTGCATATCTGCCATGTGTATTTCGGCGGTCCAGGACCTAACCGATGTCGGCTGAGTTGGCCCGAATTGAAGGCGAGCAACGGTTATCTACCATCACAGTTGAGCATTTTATGAAACCCTTTCATGTTGCATTGCTTTTGAAGTGGGAGGCACGCATGCGCACACACACACACACACACACACACACACACACACACACACACACACACACAGTTTCTTCTCTCTCATCTCCTCCTATATTATTACCCATTTTAGGTAATGTGCTTCCGTCTGTGCACTACCTTAACACGTCATTTGCACCCCTCCCAAAAACACATTAGTCCCTCCTCCATCTCTCTCCATGGCACCTTTTAGGCTCAAGCCCCTCATCCATAGGGCAGGGCTCAAGAGTGAACGATTTCCCAGGTGTGATGAGGCTGAGATGATTCAAGTTCCTGCCTGAATGATTGCAGGTCAATAAAAGACTATAATGGATAATAGCTCTCATTTATTTCACAACTGTGTGGTTGATCACAACCACTAATTGTAGCAAATGCTACACACATTATGACTTGCATTAACAGTATAGTAAAACATGCTAAAAAAAAGGCTAATACCTGTAGTTTTTTCAAAAGCTGCATGTTATGCAGGAGTGCTCATAATCTCAGGAGTGACCCAATATCCAGTAACATTAAGCACAGAGTTTTTTGTTGCTGAATTTATGATTAATGTACGTACTGTGACCTTTTAGTATGGGTCGCTAAATTTGAACTCGTCATCAGAGTGGATGCAAACGCCTTGTATGAAGTGGCATAAGAGCAGCATCTCAGCGTCTCAATGTTCCACTTATGTGAATGTCACTGTGGCTTCTGCCAGCTAAGCTTTTTCTGTGTGCTGCAGAGCTTGAATGCCCGTTCACTGAATCATTTCACTGGGAGAGACTTTGAAGGAACACAGGAAAAAAAATATAGCCGCACAGCACTATATTGTGAAAATATTGGGGCCATGCTGAGCATTCCCTGGCAAAGCCCAAGGAAGCTTATCCATCCCATAATACCGCACATGGCAACAATAACATAACTGGGAAGGAAATCAGCTAAGCAAGTTCCGCCTAATTGAGCACTTAGACTAAGTAGTCAAGGGGCAAAGACAGGGTGACCCCGTAAGAAAACCAAACTTTACAGTTGAGGGACCTCCTCAGTGTGTGTGTGTGTGTGCGCACGCATGCATGTGTGTGTGTGTGTGTGTGTTTGTGGCATGCGTGAGCTCCCCTCTCGATAGGCTTGCGTCCAGACCTCTTATTTGTTTTTTTTCCAACTCCAGTTATGCTACAATAGGAAAAAGCATATAGCCAACTGGACTGGCCAGTCATTTCCTCAGCCTTCTGCATTTGTAATTATTCCTGCTTCGTTAATGGCGGGATGTCAAAGTAGAATCTTCACACGTGTTCAGGAAGTGGTCATAGCTGACGTGCTCAATTCCCAAATGGCCCCAGTGACACTCTAGAGTGTGTGTGTGCGTGTGTGTGTGCGTGTGTGTGCGTGTGTGTGCGTGTGTGTGTGTGTGTGTGTGTGTGTGTGTGTGTGTTGACTAATGTCTGCATCACTCTGTCCTGGGCATCTTATCAGGAATGGAAAATTAAAATGGAACATTTAGTAATGGGCTGCGCCACTGTAGCTCTTTGATCTCCCCCTAATACAAATATGATGGACCGAAAGGTTAGTGGGGATCTAATTCCAGAATCAGTGTAATTACAAACTTGGCCAATTCAGCCTAAAATGCATAAAATATAAATAAACATAATAAGTACTGTCAAAAGAAAGCCTCTCGAAGAATGAACCCTTGAATTACGAGCTGGTGGTGTGGTTGTGTGTGTGTCCATGAGTTTGTCTGTGTGTGTGTGTGTGTGTGTGTGTGTGTGTGTGTGTGTGTGTGTGTGTGTGTGTTTGTTTGATGAGCTGTGTACCCAGAGAAACAGTTCTTCCCTTTCACAGTGCTCTTTTGGCCAGAATGTAATGTGTCTTCCCTGGAGCCCAGACCACAGTCGTATAGGAAAGACATGACCACCACCCCCCCCCCCCCCCCATCCCCCCAACACACACACACACACACACACACATACACACACTACCACCCATTCCACTTCCCACCCCCACACACCGTACTTTCAAACACACACACACACACACACGCACACACACTCGTTCTCCCCTCCTTGCCAGCTGTACTAATCAGATTGTGATTTGATGTGTGTGTGTGTGTGTGTGTGTGTGTGTGTGTGTTTGTGTGTGGATGGGGGTGGGAGTGGGGGGCAGAAATATCCTACGAGGGAGAGTGGGAAAGGGAGTGAGGAGTGAGTGAGGGAGTGAGGGAGGTCTCCTCTAAGCACATGTCGAGACTGACTCGCCTGAAGCCAAGGTTCTCATTAGCGGGGCTCCGATTTGTGGAGCCCTGATTGGTGGTGATTCGCAGCAGTAAGAAGGATGACATATCTCCGGGGGAAAGGAGGCAACACTGGCAGAATGCCCCCCCCCCTCCCCCACACAGACACACAGACACACAGACACACACACACACACACACACACACACACACACACACACACACCAGTCCAGGAAGAAGGGTCTTGTGTTGACTATGTTTACAGTCATATTATGGTTCAGAGAGGGGGAAGAACTGCTTAGCCAAATCAGGACAGACACAAAATGCCACCACCGTGAAAGTAAGAACTATGGATGAGATGAAGAAAGCAGGGTTTCCCTTTATTGTGTTTGAAATGGGGACAATTACAGTACGAAATGGGGAAAGGGGGGGGGGTGTTTGGGGCAGGGGAAAAAGAATGCTGTTGGGTCATGGAAAAGACGTCTCGGATAGCATCTTCCTGTTGGGTCGTACAGGGTGGTCGCCTGATTGATAGGAGACTCGATGCTGGCGAGCACAGGAGCGCTGTGGTCCTAGCTGGTCTGACAGAGAAGCTGATCCAAGAGCAGATTATTTCCTTTGTGGAAAATGTTGACAATTGTGGTACAGTACAGTGTCCCTTAATACAATGAGAGATCACTGAAGTAATATCAGGAGAGCTCAAATCGATGTAAGTTATATTATAGAGCAAGTTGAACTGTGTTCAAATCTGTTTAGATTCAGATCAGTCAGGATGATATTAAGAGGTATAAGTACTTATCTGCAATTCTGTATGCCTGGGATTTTTTTTTTTATCAGGCTCGAGTTGCCATACTTACTTTGTACCAGCAGAGGCAGTAGAGAGCTGTGCTCCCCCTACAGAGAATGCTCATGTTTATTCACAACACAGACATGCTCTGTAAATTACTTCTCTTGACATGTAGCCAACCGAAAATATGACCTGTATCGTAAGCAAAGATTCTTTAGTACACCGTCTCTGTTTGTAGTAAGGGAAAATAGAGGAAAACCGTTTCCTGCTTTATTAGTTAAGGCATTTTTAGATCATATTTTTTTACTATTTTTAATCACAGTATTTTTAAAGATATGAAAAGTTGTATTAATTTTAACAATGCAACATTAAGCAAAAATACAGATGATACAGATGTGGGATAAGGTAGCTCAAGCTCAAACTCCAAACCGAAAGACGAAAAGGGGGGGGGGGACGTTTGTTACTATTTTTTTCAATAAAATGTGTAGTTTCTCCTGTGAATTAGTCTGTCCTGTGAGATACAGACAGGCACACTTTCTCATTAGCCCTCCAGGCTGTTCACTATTTGACAGTTCATGTTTGCCTTAGGACATCGCAATATTTTGCCTACGTGCATAAGATAGCAAGAACGTTGTTTTATCAGTGTCAACTGTGCTTTTGTGGTTTGTTGGTTGCACTGGCTCTCTGTACACTGGCAGAAACATAATAGTTAGAGAGTCTTACATGCTTTGCCTACACTCAACAATGTTTGCTGGATTTGTTAATGTGAAGATTACATGTCGATTATGCAGAGACAAAAAAAAAACAAGACCTAGTGGCCAGCACGCTAACAAACCTGGTGACAGAGCAGGCCAGCAGGCAGGGAGTGAGCATATAGCAGGCAGAGCAGGGAGGGCCACACATAGCGGGGTCTGCGAGCCCCCCTGGTATTTTGATGTCGGCTGGGGGAGAGCGGGAACACAGGAACAGGAAGATGAAAAGACAGCGACGGAGGCATGCAGAGCACGAGATGATGACTGATCATCATCGGCGAAAAAGATAGAGGGAGGGAGAAAAGGAGAGAGAGAGAGAGAGAGAAAGAGAGAGAGAGAGAGAGGACTCTGACAGATGCTTTCTCCAGAAACCGTCGCGC